>NC_054743.1:47400731-47705049 GCF_018143015.1 Lytechinus variegatus
GGAGTTACACCTGTTTCACCAAATGACATCAGTAAACTTATGTAAAGAATTATGATTTTGAATCAGTATAATACAGATGAATTAAATAATTTCATCATTCAAATTATAAACATAATCATCACAAAACGGAAGAGAATTTTAATTCTTACAAATTAAAAAAGTTATCAGTTAATGACTGTGCAAGTCTGTAATTCTGCGGGTGCAGTACCTTTTTTATACACAGAGAGAGCATCGAAATTATAATTTGAACCAGTTTATTAATGTACGATTGCGTACTGCACTAAAGCGCGCGCTGAGTGTCATCCAGCCAGGCCAGCTGGCCAGCACTGCACTGGCGCCCAAGCACGCCGCGCCGCTGCGTCACAGCGGAAAAAAGGTTTTGTCCCGGCCGAAACTGCCGGGTGACCGACCAACCATACTCCGTACCAACTACCATCCTGCAGTTTTTACTTCTTCTTCTGGAAACAGTACAGTCCACCGTCTGGTAATTGTCGTACTGGTACTTCGTCTTACAAATCGGGAAAACAGGAGTAGGCCTACAGGACGATGTAATTATAGAATTTAATGGTAAGTATGGAAGTTTCAAATTTCCTAAAACCTGTCGAGATGTATCATGTAGGCCTAGACCAAAAAAGCTTCAGTCTCTGTATTTTGGTTGTTCCGCTGAACTACGTTGGCTCCAGGATTACAGTAAAATGTCAGAAATTGTTGAATAAATCCCCAGAAACGACGGTTAATCCTGTCTAGTCGAGATGGTGACTGAGATACGTGATGATGGTGCCCCATGTCTTTGCTCCAAATCCATTACTTTTACTTTTTAGTTTTTAGCACGCAATGCCAATAAATGAATAATTAAATGACTGCACTGTGACTGTCTGAAGTCGATTTTTTATAGCCTAGGCCTAATTGAGTCATCATGGTGTGCGATTCCTCGATGTTCGGCCGGGGAGCGCGGAGCTATGCCTATGGCATGTATTGTACACTAGGCGTAGGCCTACTTTGTAGGCCTAGTTTATTGTAGGCTCCCGTAGCCATACAATGTAGCCCAGGCCATGCCACCGCGCACTGAAAAATCAAGCCATAGTGTTGTGGACACCAGAACTGAGATCCAAGCACGCGCGACCCAGGCACTAGCTAGAAATCCACTGCCAAACACGGTTCATGGTACGAGGTTAGTATACATGTATGGCAGTGAGTCCAAACTTCGCGCGTGTCCAAACTTCGCGGACGGTCATTATCTCCAAAACTAGCCAATATACTTAAAATCTGACATCATCAATGTGAAAAGCGACCTAAAATTACCCTTCGCTGAAAGTTTCTTTAGGATTAGTCCAGTATTCATGAAAATATTGGCAAAAGATCGGCAAATTTGTCACCGTTAGCGCCCGTTTTGAAGAAAGCAACAAGCATCACGATATCACCATTTTACAAGCAGAAATCATAAAAAATGTGAGTTAAATGTGGTACTAACCGATTCCATAGCATTTTGCCATCAATCTGATATAAATATTTCACTTTTTGAGCTTGAGTCTTTGTTTAAATCTCAACAAAAGCTTTGGTGCGCGAAGTTAGGTCACACTTTTTCTGAACGGTTTTCCAGCACAGCCCGCATTCGCCGATCGGAATAGAATTTTGAGATCGCGATACCGGCGAAACCCAGTGACCTACTTTGCATTTTCGTCCATGATTTTACAGTTTACGATCTTGCCGTCAATGTGGTTACTATTTCTTGAATTGGTTTTGTATAAATTATGAATAATTTGTGGACAAAATTAAGCCTGATAAATATTTTTGAAAAGTGCGCGAAGTTTGGACACCCCATCATACTAGATCTATCTACTATTATACCTCGCAATACGGTACAGTGTACGTGTGAGTGATGACTACATGATATAGCATCTTTTAACAATCATATTTAGCATGCATCACCTTTCACGATTTTAGGATTGGATGAAGTTTTATCCACAATTTGGGGCTTTTTGGACATTCCGAGCAGTCAATTTCTTTCGCCTATCCGCCATTTTGATATCCTGCTGTATACATGTAGCTTCGCGTTCTGTTCGAACGTAGAGGGCAGGAATGTTACATGTAGTTGCGCTTGTGATGTTTTCGATTCGATCGAATGGAGTCGAGTATAGTCATGTCATGATGTTTGGATTGTCACGATCGATCACCCCACTTCTAGTATGATAAAAGCAAAGTGGGAGTGAGCTAGTATTTCGTTGAGATTTTGGAATAATTTATGTTGCTGTTCTGTGCAGTTTGATGAAAAATAAGTTTTCTGTGATTTTCCGTTTGATAAGCCACTTTCAAAGGGCCGTTTCCTTGAATTCTCTGAAAACGCGAAAAATCAGTCTGTGTCCCTGCATAATAGTTTTTATAGCGGGTATTATCGACAGAGAGAAAGATTATCGATATCGCTAAGTGGCAGAAACAAGCGATTTTCGACAGGACCATCGATAAACAGGTTATTAATAACAGCCTTCGTAGTGCACGTATCCATGTAGCCTTGTATAGAAGTATTCATAAGTAGTGTTGAAATAATACAACATGTACACGTACATGTAGCTTCATCCGAAGCTCATTTAAAAATAGCATTATAGGTCCAAATAGCATTTCCAGTTTTACCACTACCTCCTGTATCACCTGCCACTTGTAGTGCACTCTCCATCCCTACCCTCACAATTCCCGGGGGGGAGGGCACTGATCTACCAAAAAAGTAGTACATGTAGGTGTGTGCTGCGGGCGAGACAAAAAACGGGGGCCTTGGAGCGGGCTTATTGTAAAAAGGAGGGTCCTCGGAACTATGAATGTTTGTGAAAACGGGGGTCCTTGGAACGGGTCACCTGAGTGTGAGTGCATATGCATCCCTATGGAACGTGCATGCAGCTAGCCTGGCGGTACGGGCGCCGGGTGCGCTAGCGCAGAGGCGATGGTCGGACAGGACAGCGGTCTGCGGCTGCTTTTCACCAAAAGTGCGGCTCATTGTAGCAGATCAATACGGCCGGAACGGCGTAACAGAAAATATGCGAAGCTTCGGAGCGGATTTGTGTCTTTTTTCTCGATAAGAAGAAAATGCTATGCTTTGGAGCAAATTTCTTTTTCTCAATAAGACAAAAATGCTATGCCTTGGAACGGAAATTTGAGTGTCAAAATGGGGGCCCCCTCCGCGGCACATACCCACTATGCATTATATACTGAGTTCCCCCTCCCCCCAGGACAATTCCATATCACATTAAACAATTGTCCTCAATATGTAACCCCCCCCCCCTCCATCTCCCCTCTCCGGGCGTGCGGTGACGCAAACGCTTCCTAGATCTTTGTGTAGTAACATAGAGGGAAACAAACATAACCTCAGTATACACTTCCCCTTGTAGTGTATGCCTACCCAGGGAGGGGGGAGGCACTCAGTATGTAATGCATGGTGGGTGTGCCGCGGAGAGGACCCCCATTTTTACACTGAAATTTCCGTTCCAATTCATAGCATTTTTATCTCATTGAGAAAAGAAACAAAGAAAGCCGCTCCAAAGCATATCATTTTCTTTTTATGGAGAAAAAGGAGAAAGAAATCTGTTCCGGCTGCATTGATCTGCATTTTTGGTGTAAAGCGGCCCGCAGGGCGCTGTCCGACCATCGCCTCTGCACGAGCGCACTGATGTGCTGTTCCAAGGACCCCCGATTTTACAAACATTTGTAGTTCCGAAGCCCGTTCCGAGGACTCTCCTTTTACAATAATCCTGCTCCAAAGCCCCGGCCCTGTTTTTGTCTCACCCGCGGCACATACCTGCCACTTTTATGGTCGAGTACTCCTCTTCCCCCTTCCCAAATGCCTGCCCCTCTCTCTTTTCCGATCGAACTTCTTGAAATGGGCGTGCGGCAGTGCCAGTGCTTCCTATAACTATATACTGTGTAGTAACGTTCAGGAAAAAAAAATGTATGCCGTGGAAGGTTGTTCTCATTGTCGATCATGCCATTGCATTCCAAAGTTATTTTGTATCCTCTATTACTATTAGAATCATGCAGACAGGCATGTGCGAAGACAAGGAGGACTGCAGACTGGGGGGGAGACTGGCCATACTACGGCTCACGCCCCCCTCATGCCAAGACGAGAAATAAAGAGATGTTACAATTATTAGGAATTTATCTTGATCCATTCTTTGACTTCATCAAAAGCATCAATGCCAACTTCTAGCACCAGTATCTATAAAGCAAATAGTACCTACATTGTAGCAGCTCATCAACCTTGTGACAGACACACTGAGAGGAGATCATTTGGGTGTGGAAATGATTTACAACGACCAACAAAAACAGCGATCCATTCCAACACAATAATACTAGCCCCGAGAACCTCGCCACTTAAAGTGGAATGGCCCGCAGTTGGCTACCACCTATTTTTACTTTATGCCTAAAATTCAAGTTTTAAATATACTTTGCAAGGGATCAAGGACTTTTTTAAATTTTGAAGGAATCCCAACAAATTCCATACCATAGAAAAAATTTTTGAAATAAGACAAAAAATGATGATTAAATCAACTCATATTCTGAAATATTAACAGGGATATTTAAAATTTACAGGGGAAAATATGCAAAAAAAATTTCTGTAAAAGAATATATTGAGGGCCGAATTTAGTTACATTGAAGAGATGGACCCTATTGACTTTTTCTGAAATCTTGAAGGAATCCCAACAAATTTGGTACCATTTTAAAGCTTGTGAAGTAGGAAAAAGAATAGTGCTGAAAGGTCAAGTCCACCTCAGAAAAATGTTGATTTCAATAGAAAGAAAAATCAGACAAGCATAATGCTGAAAATTTCATCAAAATTGGATGTAAAATAAGAAAGTTATGACATTTTAAATTTCGCTTATTTTTTACAAAATAGTGACATGCACAATTTACTCACATGTAAATGAGAGAATCGATGATGTCACTCACTATTTCTTATGTTTTTTATTGTTTGAATTATACAATATTTCAATTTTTACATATTTGACAATGAGGACCAACTTGACTGAATAAAAAATGTTCAACAATGGTAATTCCACATGTCCAGGGAAAAATAAAACTTCCACAGAACAATGTGGATAAAATAAGAAAATTTTGTATTTCATATAAATAATGAAATACAAAAGAAATAGTGAGTGATGTCATCAGTTCCCTCATTTACATACCCACTGTTTTGTGAAATTAAGCGAAACTTTAAAATATAACTCTTATTTTACATCCGATTTTTTAAAAAATTTTCAGCGTTATGCTACTACATGTAGTAGTTGGATTTTTCTCTTTTTATTCAAATCAACTTTTTGTTGGGGTGGAATCATCCATTTGAATCAACTCATGTAGATCTAGACCTAAAGCTTTAGTCAGGTTGTGCATTGGTTGTTACTCTGAACTATGTTGACTCCTCTCAAAGGGATTGACAGTGGAATGTCAGAATTTCTTATAGAAAACCCCAGAAACAATGATTATTCCTGTCTACTCATGATGTGTAATATTGAAGGAGATATTACCTGTTTAAAGGAGAGTACAATATGTATGTGCAGATTTTATTCAGCAGCAAAAGTACAACTTACACAAATGCAATGACTGGGACTGTAATCCTTTGTAAAGTGCAATGCGCTGCTACGCGCGGCAAGGTATACTCTTGAATTGTATGCCCTTTTATTCATAAAACTTCAAAGTTGTTCATGGTATAGATTCTTATAGGGTTTTTCCTCCATGACTTTTGTAATATTTATTGATCTCCTGCTTGCTTTACATTGATGCACAGTTGTAGATACAAATTCTGAAAGTGGCATTTTACTTTTCTCTCCATGGAAGCGCCGTGGTGTGGCGGTTCTGACTCTCGCTTTGTAATCAGAGGGTCGTGTGTTTGAATCTCACCATAGCCTAGCGTCCTTTGACAAGGCATCAATCCACACTTTGCCACTCTCACCAGGTGTTAAATGGGTAGGCCTACAGTAGGAAACAACTCATTGTGGTTGGTTTAGCAAGTGTGCGCCTAACAGGCTGCTTGAAATGCTATGAATCCAGTGACTGGGTAATAATAATTGTGAAGCACTTTGAGCAGTCGTAGATTGATAAAGTGCTATATAAATGACAATTATTATTATCCTTACATTCTTCTATATTAAAAGTGTGTCTAAAAAATATACAAATTTGAAAAAATTAGGGTTTTATTTTAGACTAGATCATTGTCGGTCTAATGTTAGTCTCTAGACCCTCATTCTAGATCTAACGTTATATTTCGGTCATTTCAGCCAGTCATTTTGTTAAGACAAGTAAGATTGAAATTGAATCCGGGAAGACCGGACACTGCATTTCAGAATTTTTTTTAAATTGCTTGATTATGCTCATGGGGAAGGGGGCCCAACAACAGCGTTTAGTAAACTTTCGCAAATTACCAAATTATGCGGATTGTGATTCTGAGACATGAATGAGGCCTGAGGTGCTGGCTGATCATATTACCCTAACATCAAAGGGAATGAAACCTAGACAAGTGGGCATGTGTGAAAACAGAAAAATCAAAGAATTAGACAATTTGAGATCGATCGGACAAATCATGAGAAAGTTATGATCATTTGAATATTGCGATAACTAATGCTATGGAGATCCTCCCATTGGCAATGCAACAAAGATATGTGATGTCACATGTGACCAACTACAACTTTCCCTTTTACAGAATTAAAATGCCCCCTAATTTTCTCTTATGGTTATATTTCATCTATGATTTACATGTATTCTTTGAATTAATCTGTATTACATGCCCTCCTACACTGTATGAATGATCTACTGATAGATGTGATAAAAGAGGCAGTTTAAGTGAGATATATACAAAAGTAATAGGAAAGTTGTTCACATGTGACTTCACAAATCTTTGTTGTATTGCTAATAGGAAGATCTGCATTAAAATAATGATCTAAACTAAAAATGGTCATAACTTATTTATTCAATTTTCTCAAATCTTTGTTGGTTTACTTCTTTGTTGTTTTTTCTATTTTGGCATGAGCTGTCATGTTCCAAAGGTTTCATTTTCCTTAAAGTCTTAATTATGCCTGAGTTAACTCTACCCAAGGAGTTGCTGCAGTCAAATGCCACATCGCCCATCTGTGTTTTACTGAGAAGTCGGTCTATATTTTTCAGTCTATTTCTGCCAGGATTTGCTACCCTGAGACTTGATCTGGCTTTGTGGCATCCTGTTCCTCCATAGGTCTACTAAAGTAACCCAGATCTATGAAGTGCATATGGGTTACTTAAAGTCTACATGGAGGAATTGCACTGCAGTGGTGGGAGTAGGCATCATACCATAAACGTGATTGGCTTGTGCATTCATATGCTCTATTTGCAATAGAAAAAAAGAATAATCAGCGAACTTGACATGGGCTACAGGCTTTGAATAAAAATAGTTGATTACATTTCATGCCAATAAACTGACAAATGGTTTGCTGGTCACTGTATTCAAGTCTTTGTAAATGTGATAACTTCAGTTTAACTTATAACTTAGGCTCATATAAATACATGTACTAGCATGGATCCCATGAAGCCTTTTGATTTTGAGGTCAACGGTCAAGATCACCGTGACATGTTTTCATCTTACCCTTCTGAAGTCCTTGTAAACACAATAACTTCAGTGTAACTTTAATAACCTAGGCTCATATAATTTGGTGTGTACGATACTACATGTAGCATGGGTCCTAGGAAGCCCATTGATCTTGAGGTCAAAGGTCAAGGTCACACTGACATGTTTTCATCTCACCCATCTGAAGTCCTAATAATGCGATAACTTTTCAGTAGTTAACTTAACCTAGTTATAGGCTCATTATAATTTGGTGTGTATGATAATAGGGTCATTCCATAAAGGTCGGACGTACATTCGGACACATTTAAGAGCTGTATCTCCTTTAATTTGATAGCAGTGTTTTATTTATTTTAGTATATCATAACATGTGACCTAGGTTATCATTACAGCATGACAGGACCAGGCTGCAATATGAAGAATAGAAAATATGGGCAAAAATGTGAGGGGTCGGACGTACATTAGACGAAAGCAGGTTTTATGCTTTTAGATTTCATGTCAAAATCTCTGTGATTTTTGTGTTGCAGGTACTAAAATTCTAATATGAGCTGTTAGCTAAAGGATGAATCTTACAAGAAATGAAGCAAAGAAATTGATAGGCATTGCTTTGTTTTAGTTACAGGCTGATCTATTTGGGGTCGGACGTACACTTTGAAGGGTCGGACGTACATTGTGCAAAATATTTGCACACTGTACGTCCGACCCCCTTTGAAGATCAGTTACTCAAAACATAGACATTCTAAACTGGATTTTTTTAATATACATACTGTTTGGTTAGTTGTCTTTCACATAAGATGGAATTAACAAATGAATCTGATGCTGGTGAAGAGTTATGCTTGATTAAAGTTGACATGCATTCAGACGTGTACGTCCGACCCCATACTGATTTTCTTACAATCAAGCAAAATGCACCACATATCTATTACAAATGAGTCAATGGGTTTAAACTGTTTCCATTTTTAGATCACATCAATAATGAAACAACTCAACTATTCACACAATGCAGAATACTGTTAAACTTCAAGTAAAATGTATTTTTTTAATGGTTTGCAAAAGACATGACAAAGAATTTCTTCAACATTAAAAAAACTTGTTCTGATACAAACTTTGTTTTTGCAAGGTGGATTACGAACCATGAGTCTTCCCTGATGTTGCAATGTTAAAAAAAACATGCAATATGACCTTTTGACCCCTAGATGACCTTTGATCTCTCCATCCTCAATAACACATGTAATTTTTCCCACTGATCGTTTTGTTCCAAGTTTGGGCAAAATTAATGCAGAAATATGTCATTTGACATTTTTACACCTAGATGACATTTGACCTCTCCATCCTCTTTAACAAATATGTGGTACCACCCACTGATAATTTGTTCCAAGTTCGAATACATTTGAATACAATACATAAAAAAAACTACCGGTATCAAAAGTTAAATTTTGACCCCCTAGAAAGCTCGAACAATTGACCTTGAATAACAAAGTGAGCAAAAGTGACCTTTTGACCCCTAAATAACCTTAGAAATTATCATCTTCATCAATAAAAATATTGTATTACCCTCTGATTTTGTATTTCACGTTTGAACAATATTGATGCAAACAAAAAAAATTGATTTAAACCAAAATCTGTAAAAAAAAAAGACTAATGGCCTCCTATCTTTGACCTTTTGACCCCTAGATTACCTTTGACCTCATCAACACACACATGGTATCAACCAAGGATCATTTGTACCAAGTTTGAACAAGGTTGATGCAGAAATAAAGAAATGAGAACAAGTCAAAATTAAATGAATAACCCTTCACATTTTCTTAACTTACACCCCTATAGGCAAAAGTATTTAGTCTAGACATCCATGTATCATTATAGCAAATGGCAGATCTATTTCTCATAGAGGGGCAATTGCTGTACCTGAGATTGAGGGGAAGGGGCAATTTCTACTTTTATATGGAACTTCTTTGTTTATTAAATTTCTCATGTATTTGTAGGTTTTAATTTTAATTTTCTTTTTTAATTTTCTGCAGGCTATTATTAAGTCATAATTACCACTAAATTCATTAAGTTATGTGATAATTTGAGATGAAGGAAGGCAGTTTCCATTGAATATGCACACAATACATAAATAAATCACCATTTCTTGAAGATGATATCATCAATTAAAAAATCTACACGTCAAAAATGTGAGGTATTCTTTGTGAAATTGGTCTCAAAACTTGTGCAAGACTTCAAAGAAAAAACCAATAAAACTATACAGCGATATCAGGGTGTGTTAAATCCTATCAAATGTACAGCTGTAAGGCCTCCATGTATCAACGCACTGTCACACATGACGTTTCAGGTGCACTGCAAAAAAGGTTGGTGTAAATTTAACACCAGCCAGGTATCTACATGTACATGTATATCTGTCCATACTGGAGAGGTGTTAAAACAACACCGGTTTGGTGTAACTACGCTAACACTAATTTGGCATTTAACCAACACCAATCAGTGCAAAACCAATATTGGTTTTGATTCTTAAGTGTTGTTGCAGAGCTGCCAACCAGTACGTTTTGGGCGTATTTAGTATGTTTTTGCAACCAGAATACGTCAGTATGTTTTTTCTTTAAAAACTATGATTTTGTGAGAGAAAAAAATTGAAAAATAACACAAATGGGTTTTGAATCAATGTAATTTCAGGAAACTTTTTTTCAATCATTTTGTTAAAACCAGTGCACATTACAGCTTGCATGCAGCTTGAGCGCCGCGATGAGCTTTCGCACAATGTATTTCATTATGAAATAAAAGTACAGTTTTTTTGGAAATATGCATTTTTTTTGTTCACAGAATACAAGTTTTTCATTTCCAGAGGTTTGCAGGTCTGGTGTTGTTTCAATGCTTCTGTGATGTGGACTGATATAGATACCAGGCTGGTGTTACATAAACACCAGCGTTTTGCAGTGTGGGTTTCTTTTGGTAATCAACAGTATCATATTTCTCTAGCCAACTGCTGTACTTGGGCTTGCGCTTCAGTTTAATGAAGTTAAAAGGGCTAGTGCTAAAGTAAGCAAATCAGCCTTTATTAAGTACCGGTATGCTACTTCACAACAGAGGATTAGGTCTCAGAACTAGCAGTTCAAGCCAAGGGCTTTATAAATTATACATGTATGTAAATTAGCACCAAAAACTAAGTGAAATTTGGTTATGTAACTGTGTGATCACATCGTTTTCTACCATTCATCAATTTTCGTCATGAGCAATCCCCAACCAAGATCTGAATAAGAAGAATCCAAATTAGGGTTAAGGGAGTAATACAGCATATTGTAGGATTGCCCGTCAGTGCAAATATGGCCAAAATTAGGTAAAAAACATTGTGATTCAAACTACACATGTACTTCCTCAGTTTTACCAATTTTCATAAAATTTGGCATGCACATTGGTCTTGAGGTAAAGATGTGCAAGATATATTTGTTGCATGTGTCAGAAATCATGTTGCCATGAATCTTGCTCTTCAAACCGCTTCATCAGTTTTCAACGAATTCTTATGAAATTTACATGTAACTCTCACATTCTTTTTTTTATGCAGTAAAGATGTGTATTAAAGACAATTTGTGCAACTGCATTGTCAGAATTTTTTTTCTGTGGTCATTGCAATTAAAGCCACAAACACAGAAAAACTGCTATTCTCAGGGTTTTGGTCAGGGTTCATCAAAAGTTAGCATCCACATTGGTCTTCAGCTAAAAACTTTAAAGCAATTCTCTATTCCAAATGTGTTTGAGATTGTGTTGCCATGGTGAGTGACAGCATGTTTCTGCCAAAAACCCAGGAAAAATACTTTCCATTTTACCATTGCTGTTTATATTTATCTGCTGCAAATCACCCATTTATAATCCACCTCTATGAGCAGAAACTCTAAAGAGAGTACTTCTACAGTATAAAAAGAAGTCTTCCAATGCAGCATTGTACTGTGCAGGTCTGGCATACAAAACTTGAAGTGCACACCATCATTTTGTCGGCCTAGCTTCTTGACCATTTATGAGTTTCACACAGGTTTATAGTCAATTCAATTGGTTAACAATTATTATTATTAAACCATGTTTACAGATCGATAATAAAACCAGCAAAAAGTCAATTCAATTTTCTGTCTTGAATTGGTTCATTATTTTGCTTTTCTTTTTCAAATGTTCTGCCCTTTTTATAGGCATATTGGTGTTGAAGAGCAGGAAAATAACAGGCAAAGAGTTGAAGGACTCTTGTATTTGGCAAAATAAACATTTGTGCAATGAGTGGAAACTTGGTGTCTGACAGTATTTCCCAGCGAGAGAGCAAATTTGTTGACCTTAGCATGAAAATCTGATATTGTGATAGATTTTGAAATAATATTCAGACAATAACATAATATCTTACCCTCCTTTCCTTTCTTTTTACAAATATCCTTTTTTTCCTTTATCGTTGTCAAGGAACATGAGGGACAGAGTAGAGGGACATGGCACCTGAGAATTCATTTGTCCATTATACAATCTATAAATTTACTTTTGTTGAGGATGTGTTCAACCCACTGCTCAATAGATTGAACAAACCCTTTAATGATACCATGTGCATACTGTACATGTACATCATATGCCAGCAATTCACTTTTTTTTTCATTTTTTAAATGCAAATAATGATAATGTGCCAATTTCTTTCAAGATTTGAATAATTTTTATACTACTGCATTAGATGTACATGCATGTATGTATTTTCACACAATTTAATTTAGGACCAATTTCAGGTAATTTTGTAGGTAACATCAGGGATTTGACAAATAACAGAAAAAAGAAGGTATACATTAATTCTAGGGTATTCTTCTAGATTTGAAGGGATAGTTAAAATTCAATTTTACATGCGTGTACTGAATTTAAAACCAAAATATCACATTATAAATATAATTAAATATACAATGCATCTAGGACTACATAAACTCATATCAATTAGATTATGGCATGTACAGTGCTGTACATGTACATGTATCTGAATTGGTTTAGGACCCCTTTAAAAGCAAGGCTTGTGAGCGGGGCACACATACACTTGGCAGCCACAAACGCACCCATCCACACAACACATAAAACTGATCATAACTTTTCAAGAACTTTTTGAACATGGAAAGAGTTGTACTATTTTTTCATATCAACAGGCATACTGTTTCATTCTTTAATGCAGGATATGAAAGGATTTCAGAGTGACATTTGTTCTCGCAAAAGGCTAATGACCATGATCCCTGTGGCATGCATACATGTATTATAATGTATCTATTTGTTAGTTCTGGAGGGGTATTTTGTAATGTATACTCTTGAGGCATTAATTGTAGTTTGAACATAAACAATACGCAATTGAACGACAATGATGGATACATGTACATAAGTCGTATTGCCCTTTTCTTTAATAATCTCAACTTATCAAGATAAGACTTGAAAGTGTGTCCCCAGGCAACATTATAATATCTCAAGTATTTGTATATTGTTATCAGTATCATTTCAGGTAAATTCATTTTAACCTACAGTATAAATAACTACATGTACACTGCGAGACACCAGTTTATATACCGGTAGTGCAGACAGCATCTGGATGATTTTTCTAGGATTGTACAATATGTTTAAACCAAAGTAACTTTCATTGCTATTTCATGATTCTATTAATTTTTCTTTGTTAACATAATTATCCAAATACTACTAGGGACGCAGAACGTGGCATATGGGGCAAAATTTTTAAACTTTTGAACATGATACTTACAGTATACACCTGAACATTTTGACATGATACATGTACATGTATACACAGAACATTCGGCCACATTTCATAGTTTTTCCTTTGCTTTCTTTTTCTTGGTTGTGGAATAGTTTATTTTTGGGGGATGTGCCCCTCCATTGAATTTCTGATGAAAGGATATTAAGAGTAAGTGAATTGTGGAAAATATTCATTTTTTTGGCTTGGCTTCATTAATTTTGTTATTGATTTCATATAATATTGATACTATAAATGGGGCTCAAATCTCAATATTTTACATACACTGTACACAGGGTCTTTCATGCAGGTGGCCATAGTCCGGAGGGTGGGGGCACAAATGAAATATTTTGACATTGGTTTGCTTCATCGTGACACCTTCGATTTGGGATACTTAAAAGTACATGCACATGTATGGTGATCTACATGTGTATGTTATGTATTTATGATATGTAGGCCTACATGTACTACAGTTCAAAACATACTTTATTTCTGTTGTGAGTCTTCTGAATATGCATTTGCATACATTGGCTGCAGTCAATCCCTCTCTTTTGTGCTTGATCAGTAACCAGTAATGTATGCGGCTGGTGCCCCATCCCAGGCGCTTTATGCTGTGTGCATTTCTTCCCACTTGTATTTAATCAAGAAATTCTCTATCTCAACTGAATCTCAATAATCTCAATCTTCTCATAAATAACTGTCAGCGCATCCTTTCTGTACCACTATCGATGACTTATGTGGGTTATGGATTGTTTCAATATCTATGGAATTAACTTCCACAAGACATGTGCAATATTTTTTGTCAAGCAGGACCTTCAAAATATTACTAAAAACTTGGTTATTCACATATATGTACATTGTATATGCTTTCAAGTAAATGAAGCTTTTCTCTGGCCTAACATGTTTCCATTTTTCCGTGTCTTTTGTTTATTGCACCATAAAGCATTGTCTCATGATGAACACCAGCGCTTTACAAATGTCCATTTTATTGTTTGTATTAAAGGATTTTGTAATGTTATATTACTGAGAATTTTGACAGTTTCACTCAAATGCAACATCTCATTGCAATACATTTTAAATTGTCCTCTGAAATATAAAAGTCAAATTACTTCAAAAAGTAACCATGTGGAAGATACACATTTTATAAATTCCTTAATTGGTTGATGAGCTGAAATATGCATTACATATTCTATATTTCTAAGTCCCCACATTTTCTTGATTACATTGATCTTTATAGAAAACTTGATGTGTAATATGATTTTATGCCCCTTTTAGTTATGCATTTTTTTCATAGTGCATACTCACTATATCTTAATTTTTTATTTTCTTTTATTATTGATCTCTGAAATTTCAGTTGTTTCAAGAACTACCTGAATCAGCTGTAACACAGACAGTGTTTAGCGTCTTGAGACCAAATAATGTTGAAGCTGACAGCGGGAACTATTTCAGGTATGTTCATGTAATTCAATTTGCCTTCCTTCAGGGATTGGCATGGAGTTTGCTTGTTTATTATATCGGAGCCTCGACCAACCCTTGCTGGGGATTCCTATTGTCCTGTATTTTTTGAATAATCAGTAAAAGATCTTAGTAAATTGCAATTGTAACAATAATTGTTACAATTACCACCGATCTTCCTTTGCAACAAATATTTTTATTTTCTTTGTCCTCTCTTTAGAATACATTACCTATTTTCTGTTAAGTTAAATGCAAATCTCTAAATGACTTCAAACGAGCATTCTCCGGGACAAAACTCATCTTAACCACTGCTGCAGCTTTTCTATCACTGTAATGACTCACATGTAGTTTTCAACCTCTCTCTTTGTCTCTCTTTGACATTTCAATACTATTAATGATTATACTAGTGTCTTATTTACCCAGGGCAGCAACTCCAGTAAGGAAACTGTTCTGCCAGACATGATTTTATTATTGTTTGTTTCATTGGCCCCATAATATCAGATTTTGCATTGATCTGTAAATTACATGTATGGGGCCAATGAAAATGAGAATGGGTTCAATGAAAATGAGAAAAAATCATAATAACAGTAATGCTTCATTTGAACCCTCCATCTGTGAAATAAATACTGTACATGTACGTGCCTTTTTTTATTATATTTTATTTGCAGAGTAAAGTTGAGTTGAGTTGAATTTAAGTCATTTTAAAAGGGAGGTGTAAAGCCATCAGTTATGATCTATATTTATGGGAAATTTATGGTATTGACTTCATATTTCAAATGATTTTAAAGGTCTAGCACACTTTAAAAATTTCATTTTAAATGTTAAAATATCATGTGTAAAAATAAACACAGTGTTGTGCTTTATTTCACAAAACAGTTCAGTTTATTTGGGGTGATTTGGAACTAAGACTAAAAGTTGGTGATGTTTCACATTTCCTATTTATATTTCATTCTGACAATTATGAACTATAACTAATGATTCATGTTTTAACATTGCTTTTGCATAAACTGTATGTGCAGAAGATGAAAGATCCTTTAAATCTTGGAAAATCAAAGACACTGGTAATCTTTGTCCAATTTTTCTTTCAATTTTTCTGCTCGAAATCTAATGCATGTTGATTGAAAAGCATTTTCTGACACAGGGCATCAGGCAACAAAACTAAGACCAAGAAACTGAACTGTCCCTTTGCAAATGATCACTTACGCCTTGTAGATGTATATTGTCAAAAGACCTGTATGTTGTCATAAATATGCACATAATCTTTAGGCGGCGGATTTTGTCTATTTAAAGGTAAGAATCACGTTAAATGTCCGTCGCTAATAGGTCCATGGTACAATGTTAGAACATTGTACCATGGACCTCTTCGTGATGGTCATTCATGTACATGTACATTTTGATCGGAACTACAAAGATATGGACGGTTAATGTGAGCCTTCCTTTGATGCAAAGATAGTGTCCGCCTTCTAATTATGTGCATCTTAAAAGAAAACAATAGCGACTGTCAAAGATTGTTGGATTATTTACATACAAATTATTTACCAGGTTTGCATTTTGCTGGCTGATATCTGTATAAATATGCCTTTGAAGGAACATGCTTCAGATTGGGAAATTGTAAATTCTTGATTCTCGAAATTTCACACACATGATTTCAATAACATTGAAAGATACATAATTTCTGCAAGCCATGTGCCATTTTCCTTTGTCATATCAGGAGGAAGCTTGGAAAAAAGGGCTTATGAAGGATGAACAATCGATCACAATATAGCCTTTATCTGGAAATGTTTGTAGATTGTCCCAAATAAATAAAAAATTAAACTAAAGGTGTGTTCAATGTCGATTTTCAAATTTAAACAGCAACATGAATCATTGAAAACTAAATTAGAAATCACTGAACACAAACACGATCAGCGTTGCACTGTTCAGTGTTGAAAACATAAAGCAGTTTACGTGTTGATCGTCTTTAAATTTCCCTCTTTAGTTAGTGCAGCTTTAGTGCGCAGTTTGACCCATCACATGAAAGGTCAGTTCTGGCACCAGTTTGTGTAGGCTTCCTATACGAGAGCAAATTTAAACACGCTTCAAATCTCAAATTGTGTTTAATGTCCATTCGTGGTGGTCAAGGTCGTAAAATTTGAGTTGATTGCGTTTTTAATCGCATCTTTTTCGATGTTTAAATTTTCCTTCGAATCATGATTTGAAAGATGTTTACTATTCGACCGGAAATAGAGGACATTGAACACACCCTTTGGTTCTCATTCTATCCATGTTTTGTAATCACGTTTTTTAATCTTGATCCATGTTGCCGATTAAATTTTGAAATGACATTGAACACACCCTATAAAGATCACCCTATAAAGTTTGGAACTACACATTGATTTTCCAGGATTAGGGCAAATTTTCTTTGCATGTACTTTATGCAATATCAATGTCTAATACATGTATGTATTCATGTCACTTGGGCGCAAATGAGACAGCTGATAAACTACTTTCTAATTTCTTTTGACCAGGTCTGCAAGCTGATTCTTAGTGATTCATCAGGTATGACGGTGCTTATCAGAGGTTAATACCGAAAGAAAGACTAAGAAAGGTTCCACTTAAAGCCAAACATAGAGGAACCATTTCTTTGGGTTGCTGTTCCCAAGGGCCAATTACCTCATGTTCATCAAGAGGTCACTGCTACATATTAACGCTGGTAGACAATACTGCTACAGTAGCAGAAATATTGTAGAGCATCTACTCAAGGCAAGGATTTCCTCATAAATGCTTGCTGATAGAGGAACTCCAATTACCTCAGAGGTAATGAAGGAAGTTAGCCGACTTTTTTCAATCCGTATCATCCACAGTGTTAGTCCAGGTAGGAGATATATCTTAATGAATAGAGTAAAATTTACTGAGCAAAATGCTGAAAATTTGATCAAAATCTGATTACAAATAACGAAGTTATTGGATTTTAAAGATATTCATTATTCCGGTGAAACAGTTCTAGGCATGTCTTCATGAATATTCATTAGGTGGACTGATGATGTCATATCCCCACTTGTTCTTTTGTATTTTATTATATGAAATTTATAATAATATGAAAAATTTTCTACAAAGAACTAAAACAATTGGATTGACAACTTATTAAAGGGCATTAGTTATTTATTGCCGCAACTTCTTTCATCATAATGGAGACACATCATTTACACATGTATGAAGAAATGAAACAGTTATGACTTTGTGTAATAACATGAGAAAAAGGAAAGTGGGGATGTGACATCCACCCACCTAATGAATATTCATGTCAATGTACATATAACTGTTTTCACAAAATATTGGTAAACTTTAAAATTAAATAACTTTGTTATTTGTTATCCAATTTTGATGAAATTCTCAACCTTTTGCTTTGTGAATTTTACTATATTCATTTAGATATAGATATTTTCAGCCCGGACCATCCCTTTATTTTTAAAGGGACATTAACCCTTTGTACCCGATAGGCATGTGTTCCGGCCTAGCAGTGAACTTGCAAATACCCGATAGGCTGGAATACTGGCCAGAAGTCATGCGACTTTAAAAATATGGGTTCTAAATATCAGGTGATCTTTAAAAAATAAGTTCAACTTTCTAGTATGCATAGGGATATTTAGTTGATAATTTCAGCCAAGATCTTAGCAGTATTGATTTCTGAGGTCAATATGACCCTTTAAACTTAGTTGAGTTTTCGAAATATCATCATAACGTAGAGAGATTATGGACCTAGCTCATGAAACTTGGACATAAGGGTAATCAAGTATTACTGAACACCCTGTCTGAGTTCCAGGTCTAATGACCAAGATCAACATTCATTTAGAGTCAATTAACTTAGATTATGTTGGGGTAATCAAAACAAAATTTTAACCAAGGCAATTTTTTTTAATGTAAAAAGCTTTTGAAATGGAATCACAATGTTGAGAGTTTATGGAACTTGGACATAAGAGTAATCAAGTATCAGTGAAAATCCTGCAGGAGATTCAGGTCACGTGATCAAGGTAAAATGTCATTAAAGGTCATGAACTTTGGCTATGTTGGGAATATTTGTTGAATTACCATCATAACTCTTTCAAGCCTCCAAAATACCCCAGTCTATTTCAAGGTTAACCCTAATAAGACTGCATTTATCGCAAAACCTAAAGGCTGAATTAACCCCCCCCCCCTCGACATATTTTGTGATAAATCTGTGCGAATTTTTTTTATGCGCCACTTGTTGACTTTTTAAGTCGCGTGTATTTGCAACCTGGTGTGTTCTGACATTACGCAAACATTTGCATGTGCATGCAGACTTTTAATAGCTAAACACCACAAATTTGTGTACAAAACTAACGCAAATAGTGTTATAGCCCAAATTCACAAATATATTATTATTTCTCCTTTTACTGATTAAAGAGCCCAGCCACTGACAAATTATTGGGAAATTGAATTAATATGAAATTTGCAAAAGGCCAATTGAGTTGCGTAATATAATCCGTCCATCGTGAGCACCCGTCAGACTTATGCGATAGGTTTGGACATCACAAATTTGACTGAACTCGTGATTTACTTCGGATCAGCAGTTCCAGTTTCCAACAATCCCAATTCCTAGAATCATAGCAGGTCTCTTGATTGTAAACCAAAATAAATAATCTCTGTAAAGTTACATGTTTCAAAGTGAAAACACGCAGTTTACTTCTGGTTGGTTAGTCTACTAACTATTGCTCTCCTTTAGACCTCCCAGACATGCCGGCGTCTATTACATAACATCCCCAGGCAAGCCTCCGAGTGAAAGACTTGAATCCCTCCTTTTTTCTGAGATAAGCCTTGATTTCCCCATGATTTGTCAATGAAAGGTCGCTTTAAACTCAATCTAATGTTTATCCATATTTTATTGTTCGAAATAGACATCAGAAATGAAATTTCCGGAAATTTGTTTTGCCCAGTTGATCATAGGCCTGCCAGCCGCTGTGCAGCGCCAGATCGACGAGGCTCCATCCCTTTGATTGTTGAACGCCAAACTGGGTAGCAGCAACTTCCATCTTTTAATGTCTTTTCATCCAACACGGCTGGGGTTTAAACTTTCGACCCCCCCCCCCCCGGTTGTGAGACAGATGCTCTACCAACTGACCCAACACACCGGTAGGGAAGGCAGGGTAAGTTGAGCCACCATCCCCAGGCCAATAATGAATGAGTCAGACATTGTGGTGGTGTCATGTATTGATGACCCATTACATAACCCTTAACCCGACCACATTTTTTTCAACAAAAAGCAAATTTTAGAGGGAAAATACAAATTTCAGCCAAAAAAGTAAAAAATGGTCTGAAATAGATCAGTGCTTTTTACTCACACTCATCTTTAAATATAATGAAGAAATAAGAACAATATTGTTAGTCCAGGTATGGATTCTCATTCTTGTCATAGTCTTTTATGGATGCATAAGAAATCTGTTGATGTGAAAATATTGTATTAAGTTCGGACCTGGGTAATTTACGCCAGCCAACATGGCGCAAGTTGAGCCATGGTTATTCTTATGGTAATAAACTAACAAACTAACCTTAAAAGCCATTGATATGCAGGCAGAAAGGAGCAAATTCACATGACAGTTCTTTTACTTTTAGAGCATGTTAGTATTTACAGAGAATTAGCAAGTGAAAAGACTTTAAATAAACATTTTGACATGCTAGTTCTTCCCTCATACATTTTGTACATAGTTTTTATGGCTCAACTTACGCCAGAAGGTGGCACAACTTACCCCACAGATAGGGCAAGTTGAGCCATTTGGCATTGTTTTTTTTCAAAGGTCACAATGACTTTCAGTGTGCTGGTAGAAAGTTATATATTGGTGAAAAATATTTAAATTTAAAAGAATCAAATTTAAAGGCAATGTACTTATTTCTTTAATATTATTATGCCTATTAATTCTAACATGCAAAATGCAGAAAGTGTCACAATTTACCCTGCCTCCCCTATCTGTTGTTATGGTCAGAATATTGTTCGTAAGTCGAAAAACATAGAAATACATTTAAAAATTACAGAATAAAATACATATAAAATATATGATGTGGAAGAGGTTCATCGTGGTTCAACTGGTTATTTCTTCTACTCAAAATAATTGTAATATTTATTGAATATTTTCAAGTACATTTGATCAGAATCCTATAAAGAGTCTGTGAATAAAAATTTTGCATTAGGGGCCTTGATTTTTGTTGATAAGAGCAAAATTTATATTTTACTCATAAATTTAATAGCATAATTAGCAATGAGATTTTTGGAAGAATTTGATTTTACCATTTTGTAGATTATGCCATGGGTAATGCATGCAGGCATGCGGATATTCGTCGTGATTGATGGCCGAGATCATAAGGGGAGCTGAATGAGCCCCCCCCCCCTCGTCTTTTTATGGTTAAGTCATTTCATTCAAATGAAGTACAGTACTTTATAAATGTAATCATTAGTGTGTGTTTTGTTTATTTAAATGTTTCAGATACATAAGAACTTGTAATATGCAAGCAAAATGAACTTGTGTTTTGTGATGAGGACTAATAAAATTATTGAAATTAATTCTACATGTATATGATGTATTTGATTTGGAAAGGAAAAGGAATGTTGAGTATGATGATGGTGATGATGATGATGAATGATAATAACTGGCTGATCTACTTGGGGAGGGGGATTAGGGGGTTTAACTCCCCCTCTCTTTTAGAAAAAAAAATGTGCATTAAAAAGCATTATGTCCAGACCCATATATTCCTATAGCATGAACTACCTGTCATTGTTTCTATTGCAGTATTTCTATTGCAGTATTTCTATTGCATTAGTAAATGCCAGGAAAACGTGACAAAAGGGGTTTCGAAAAAAACATTGGCGCAGCTTCGATTCTTCTGATTGTGCCCTCCCCCCTTAAAAAAGAAAATAGATGTGCCCCTGGATAAAAGGTGTTAGATGATGATGGCCCTATAAGTGTAAGTTTACGATAGATGGAAATGATGAGGATAATAAGATCATTATAGTGATGATGCTAAATTGATAAAGAAGATAAGTAATATTTTTTATGACAGTGATAATAGAGATGGTAATGGTGAGGATGAGTGGGATGAAGATCATTATACAGAGAGTGATCAGGTGGATAAGTATGAGGAGAGGCAATGGCGTGACCAGACATATTGAATGCCCATGTAGCGGTTCTAGAGAGACTCTTTGGGAACTTGAGAGCCCCCGTCCTGTTGCCCCCCCCCCCCAGGAAATAACAAAATGCATAGTATAAAAATAAAAGCTAATGATAATTTTTTAATATATATTTTTAATGCAATATCCCATGGATATCATTCGACTAGTTTGTGTATGAAAAGAAGCTTAAACACGGAATGTAACGTGATATAGCTTGGCTGCAAAAGGGGTAAGGTCCACTTTGGACTATTCCGAGAAAAATCGTGTTTTTATTCTCACTGCAATATTCATGTAAAAATAAAATTGGGTATAAAAGAAATCTGTCTTTAATTTTTCTCTTTATTCTTTCAAAAATTAAAATCATGGACCTATGAATCCAATCTCTTTTGAATGAAAAAGTGATTGGTCTTTGCCCCTTTTATTCACGTTTTAAAGTGAATTTCGAATTTTCTTCGGTATCAGACCGACTAAAAATCGGGTTATGAGACAAAAAAACAAAATTTATGAAAAAATAAACCTAACCCCTTTTGACAAATAAGCTTTTCAGAAGAGTGTGGTTTCGTAAGGGGTAAGGTCCACTCCAAGAAAATCATTGATCCCATATTGCAATATTCTTATGTGAAACTAAATTTCCATGATGCCCTACCATGTGAACATAAAATTGGGTATAAAAGAAATCTACCTGTCTTCATATTTTTTGTTTTAAATGTTCTTTTCCAAAAAAATATCTGAGGACCTAACCCCTTTTGCAAGTGAGCTCTTCATACATATGTATATATATATATATATATATATATATATATATATATATATATATATATATATATATACACACACACAGGGCCTATATATCCATATAACTTCAAATGCTTAATTGCCCCTATTGGCGTCTTTGTATTGTAACCATCCTTCGAATGGGGAAGGGGCGGGGGTGGTTAAGTCTAAAAAGAAAGGCATGAGGAATTTGAGGTTTTAATGTCAGATTAGGCATAAATTTGACCGAGAAGATAGCGAGATCAAGTGGTTATCAGTCCGAAATTTAATCCAATTAATGGACCAGAAAACACAAAAATGAATCAGATTACAATATATATGAAATTAATTTTCTGTCACCGTTGCAGTATACGTCCCAACCCCCTCCACACTTCAATAGGCCCTTGAATAAATCTCAAGTGTTTCAATATTTTACCCAGGACATTTCCTTGTATGATAAGCTAAGGTATAATTAAAGGTCAAGTCCACCCCAGAAAAATGTTGACTTGAATCAATAGAGAAAAAATCAAACAAGCCTCACACTGAAAATTTCATCAAAATCGGATGTGAAATAAGAAAGTTATGACATCTTAAAGTTTCGTTTATTTTTCCCAAAACAGTTCCATGCATAATTCAGTGATATGCAAATGAGAAAGCCGATGATGCCCTCACTATTTCTTTTTGCTTATTGTTTGAATCATACAATATTTCCATTATTACAGATTTGACAATAATGACCAACTTGTCTGAACCAATATGTGAACACCATAATAATTCAACATGTTCGGTGAGGAATAAACTTTTTATACTGCAGGGCACCTTTGGAAAGCAGTTTTGCATAACTGAACAGGCCTACCCTGCAGTATGAAATAAATAACACCAATAAATAAATATTAATAAATAAAAGAGGAGAAAATTATATTAAATCATAATCATGTAAAAGAAATTGTGAGTGAGTGAGTGACGTCCCCTCATTAGCATACCGTCCAGTGTGTGCATATAACTGTTTTATGTAATAAAGCGAAACTTAAAAATGTCCTAGCTTCTTTGTTTATGAAAATTTGATGAAATTTTCAGTGTTTTGCTTGCTGCATTTTTCTCTTTTTATTTATATCAATATTTTATTGGGGTGGACTTGTCCTTTAATAGTAATTTTAAAAAAAGAAAGAAAATGATTACAACAGGCCCTTTTTAATGCATATAAAATGTGAAACCTGGAGAATCATCAGTCATATTCAGTTGAATACATTCTTGAGAATGTATTTACTCATTAAGTACAAGAAACATCCGATCATTTTGCTGAAACTTTTTGGATCCTTCATAATTACATCTTTTCATTTCACCTTGAACTAATCGATTATAAAATGAACTCGTCACTTTGTTTCAAGCGATATAAATCATGTGTAATAATTGGTATAAAAAATTAAAACTGTAAAAAAAACTGCTCACGGAGGGGGGGGGGGTTGAGGGTGTGAAAGCAGGCGAGACCTTTGCTACCTAATACACCTACGTCATAGGTGGTTCGCGCTATTAGTGTAGGCTTTATACATGTACCTGGGGTGGACGAAAATGCCCTTCCCAATAGAATTACTCTTCTTGACAAAATTAAGCTCCTCCTGTTGATTTATTATTATTATTTGCTATGGGAGACAGAAATAGAGGGAGTGGGCTCAAATCATGATCAATATCACTGCCATATCATGCTGGGTCTAACCCTCTCATGCATGCCGCAAAAGTTGTGGGTTTCTTTTCAATAAAAGAAAACGAAAGTGGCTATGACTTTGAAAGTATGATTAAGAAAAAAATACTTGCGTTTAATAATGTACGGAAAGGGTAAACTGCTGAAAATGGCGGTTTTGTATATAATATTAAAATGATTGTAACCCAAATCAGTTGTTGCGATTTGTACTTTTACGTCGCGGTCAGAATGAAGGAAAGCACCCCCGTGTCTAGGTTTCTGTATCAATTTTACAGGGGAACACGTCCAACCCATCCATCGGGGATACCCGAAATTTATTTATCTTTTAAGGCCTACATTAGATCGGGGTATTATTTAAGATAATTAAAATAAAATATTTTACTTCTTAGTTCCATAAAAACACATATTATTTAGGCGTATGATAAAATACATTGACCATGATTTCTAAAGCATTGCACCCTTAAACTCATTGGCGTAATAAGCAAGAAATAAGATGGTCACAACATCATGAACAAGGCCTCCGTCAGAAAATTTCTTTAAAATCCTCAGAAATTGAAGCGAGCGATCAAAATTTTGGCCCTTTTTGAATAAAAATATAGGCCTAATGTTTGTACGTTGTTGATATAATAAAGAAAACACAACAACTAATCTTATCCTTATTTCCCTTCCCTTTTTCGTTCTTTTTTCTCCTTGCTTTTCTTGTTTCTCCGGCTTGGGCATGACTCCAAGCCCCCCCCCCCCCCCGCCATCTGTGCGCCAGAGCCAGAACAAAAATATAGCAGGTATGCAACAAAGACTAGAAGACCGCTCTTTAAAGTAAATTGTCGCCATCTAGTGACTAGAAAAACAATAAAACAAGTAAGTAGAAGGTCGAACTAAATTTCAGTATAGTCTTATTTTTCAGTAGCATTTGCCGAGAAATGTACACAATGCAACTTGTGCTCAAGACCCTTTTCTCGAAATCGCTTAAAAATCATGTACAATCGTTTTAATTATAATGTCTTACCATTAACTTATCAAATAGAGGTTTAAATGGGTCGGGTTAAGTGTCTCTGATTAAAGGCAACGATTTCGTAATTTTGGTCCACGGGGACGGGGTAATCAACCCTCTCTGGGGCCATATATAGGCTTAGGTACAACATTTTACTTACGAGGGGGAGAGGACGCATCACCCCACCCCTGGATCAATCACTGCTGATGCATTTCAATCATCGTCAACTCGCACATGCCCCCTCAAAAAATACAATTTGGATTTTTTTACGTCAGCCTCCATTATCTTCTTAAAAGGTGAGGGGTCTGTTTTGTTTCATTCTATATGAACTCTAGAATCAAATTAGTGAAAAAATTGCCACCCCCTATCAAAAGCGATACCGTGATAAAACCCCCCTTGTAAAGATTTCAATACTCACTAAGATCCCGGACTAAGATACATCGAATAAATAGCGCAACAAAGGAAATTGAACCCTTTTCAATAAAAGAAAACGAACGTGGCGATGACTTTGAAAGAATGATTAAGAAAAACAAATCGTTTAACAATGTACGGAAAAGGAAAAATTTGCTGAAAATTGCGGTTTTGTTTATGATACTATTAAATGAATGTAACCCAAATCAGTTGTTGATTTATACTTTTTACGTCGCGGTCAGAAGGAAGGAAAGTATCCCCGTGTCTAGGTTTCTGTATTTATTTTCCAGGGGAGCATGTCCAACCCATCCATCGGGGATTCCCGAAATTTATTCATTTTTAGGCCTACATTACATCGGGGTATTATTTGAAATACTGAAAATGAAATATTTTATTTTATTTCATAAAAACACAATATTATTTAGGCGTATGAATACATTGACTATGATTTCTTAAGTATTGCACCCTTAAACTCATTGGCGTAATAAGCACAATAAATAAAATGGTCACAACATCATGAACAAGGCCTCCGTCAGAAAATTTCTTTAAAATCCTCAGAAATTGAAGCGAGCGATCAAAATTTTGGCCCTTTTTGAATAAAAATATAGGCCTAATGTTTGTACGTTGTTGATATAATAAAGAAAACACAACAACTAATCTTATCCTTATTTCCCTTCCCTTTTCTTTCTTTTTTCTCCTTGCTTTTCTTGTTTCTCCGGCTTGGGCATGACTCCAAGCCCCCCCTCCCCTCCGCCATCTGTGCGCCAGAGCCAGAACAAAATATAGCAGGTATGCAACAAAGACTAGAAGACCGCTCTTTAAAGTAAATTGTCGCCATCTAGTGACTAGAAAAACAATAAAACAAGTAAGTAGAAGGTCGAACTAAATTTCAGTATAGTCTTATTTTTCAGTAGCATTTGCCGAGAAATGTACACAATAATGCAACTTGTGCTCAAGACCCTTTTCTCGAAATCGCTTAAAAATCATGTACAATCGTTTTAATTATAATGTCTTACCATTAACTTATCAAATAGAGGTTTAAATGGGTCGGGTTAAGTGTCTCTGATTAAAGGCAACGATTTCGTAATTTTGGTCCACGGGGACGGGGTAATCAACCCTCTCTGGGGCCATATATAGGCTCAGGTACAACATTTTACTTACGAGGGGGAGAGGACGCATCACCCCACCCCCTGGATCAATCACTGCTGATGCATTTCAATCATCGTCAACTCGCACATGCCCCCTCAAAAAATACAATTTGGATTTTTTTACGTCAGCCTCCATTATCTTCATAAAAGGTGAGGGGTCCATTTTGTTTCTTTCTATATGAACTCTAGAATCAAATTAGTGAAAAAATTACCACCCCCTATCAAAAGCGATACCGTGATAAAAACCCCTTGTATAAAGATCTCAATACTCACTAAGATCCCGGACTACTCATCGAATAGGGTTAAATAGCGCAAAAATAAGAAAATGAAAAAATCTAGACAGTCCATATGCCTACTAGATCTGAAACATTAAAAGCCTGTGAGGGGGAGCTATAATTGAACACAAGGACAATTAAGCCCCCGATTTATTTTTTCCTATTTTTAGTATATTTGGATCATATCCCCTTAGATTTCTAAAATGTAGTTAATGTTTTTTTTTCTACCTTAAAATCAATCTCCGAGACTAAGATCTAGGCCTATATGGTATATGCATAGAAAACAAGGGAAAATCCAAATCATGGTTACATGTAGCTCGCTTTGTTCATTCGCAAGGGCTCATGATCCGGGCACTGCACTGCATGCATGCCGGGCATGCGGCGCGCGCAGATCATCTCACGTCGCTCGCGCTCGATCAACGCAATATATAATAACGTAGGCTACACTATACGTCATTCTGGCCTCGCTCATGTGCTGAATTTATGGCATCATAAAGGTAGGCTGTCCCTTTTCACATTCTCCCACCCTTTTTATACATTTCTACCATATACATGTGGTCAATTTATGCCAAAATGATCAGACTGCAGCTGCAAGTGAATCTCGTGAATCAATGTGGACTGTGGGAATAGCCCCAATCACAATCATGACAATGTGTACAGTGTAGTCCCATTCGAGCTAAATTTTGTTAGTTATTACTATTGGTACCGGTATCTAGTACTACTAACGAATATTAATCATGATTGATTATCAGATTATATCCACTCATACGAATTACGTGGTTAGTATATGCTATACCCACCTCGAAGCCCCACCTCGCACTACAAACGTGTTTATGGTAGTATGGTCTATGGATTTTTAATTTGTCGGTTAACATGACTAGGCCTAATTTAATGACAAATGTTCTGAATCTGAATATCACTTAGGCTTAGCAGAATAGTTGGGTCAAAGTTTCACTTCTTTTCCATGCTTCTATCACTAGTATCAGTCTCAAAATTGGACATTTAGAGCCAACATGAAGTTCCTCACACGTAAATGATTCGCCGCCGATTTCAAAACATGGCATTCGCGAGGGTCTGAGCTTGGACCCTCGCATGCATGCGATGTTTTGAAATTGGCGGCAAATTATGTGTGAGGAACTTCATTTTGGCTCAAGTCTAAACCACCAATTTTGAGACTGATAGAAGCATGGAAAAGAAGTTAAACTTTTGTGTAAAGTAAGAATATTAGTTTTAATTGTTTTTAAAGATCGTGTCATCGTGATGTTGCATGAATTTTATATTTTCCCCCCCATAAAATCCCACCTTTGTCACTCAGAATATCAGATCTTCACGGTCTCCAAATTCGGGTAGGCCTAGGTGGAGCGTAGACCGTAGTGTAGCAGTAGTAAATCTCTTCCACCTTCACTGTCTTCCCTCTCTGTTTCTCTCTAATTTGTGTGTATGCATATGTATGTGTGTTTTTATTGTTACATATGTATTTTTAATGTATAATTTGTATTATGTTATGATGTATAATCTGTATTATAATGTTTATGTACATGCAATTGTTTGTGTTGGGACCCTGCTTACAAGCACTGTGCTTATTAAGGGTATCCCTTCATTTTTAAACAATATGTATCTGTATTTTATGTCATATTTGTACGTACACTTATTTTTAAAGATGGTAAATAAATTGAAATTGAATTGAAAAAATTGAATTGAATCAACATCGAAATCCTAACCTAGGTTAAGTTTTTGAAATGTCATGAATCTCAAAGTATATGGATCCAGTACATGAAACTAGTAGTCGATTATCAATGATTGGTTTCTGGTTACGTGATTAAAGTCAAAGGTCATTTAACCCTAAAAGGCTGGGGGGGAATCCCCCTCCCCTCAACACTTTTTGTGATTAATCCGCCGTGCGAAATTTTTTTACCACGTCGCTCGCTGATTGAAAGTCTTGCACAACTTTTGAGACCAAATTTGTGATGCCCGGGTACGTGATTACGAAATTACGCAACATTATGTAAGTGCATGTCAGACTCAAACTCGGGCTCAAAAACGTGAATTCATGTACAAATCCAATGCAAATTTTGTATTTAGCCAAAATTCATAAATGTATCATTACTTCTACTTTTACTGATTAAAATTAAATCATTTTGTCTTGTTTGTGATCAGAATAAAGTCTGCAACAATTTCCATAAATAAACAATAGGTAAAAAAACAGGGAAATGCATAAGAAATTAACAAAACTATAAAATACATGTACATAATAAATTTGCAATACCAATTTTTTTCTGATGTACATTTTATCAGAATCCTACAAAGAGTTTGTGAATAAAAATTTACAATTTTGGGGCCATAATAAGTAATTATTAGAGCAAATCTTTTATTTCATGCATAAATTAGTATAATTAATTCATTTAAAAAAAATCTAAATCTTTCAGAAAAATTATTTATACAGCCTTGTAGATTTTATCGCACACTACCACTGCAAATTTTCACGGCCGAGATCTCAGAGGGCGGAATCCGCCCCACCCCTCGGCTGTGAGATGGACAAATAACCCAGCTCTTTTAGGGTTAAGAATAATGAACATGGAACATGTTAGGGTATTTGTTGAATGCCATCACTACTTCAAAATATACAAGGGTAATCAAGTGTGACATCGTCTGGCACGAGTCGTACGTCACATGATCAAATTCAAAGGTCATTTAGGATCAATGAACCTAGTACTGTATCTAATGAATGGTGTATTTTTAGGAGTACGCAATTGTTTTCAATGTCAGCACAGCTGCTACATTGAATCGTGTGATGTAGCCAGATACATTCCACTTGTAATTTATTTGTTGTTCTCTTTTTTACCCAGGTATGAAGTATTTGATGCCCATTGCAAGTGCCAGCTGGGATTCACATTCCACCATCGGTAATTGGCTTTCTCACTGCCACATCATCCAACTGGCAATAGTTTTGAAAATGCCATCATGCAGTCCCAAACAGAACTCCCTTCAATTTTGCTCTGCTAACTCTGCAATCTACATGTAGGAGAGTTGTGTGAATTTGTTGCTTTGAGTCCTCATTACAAATTGAAAGTTGTGTGAAACAGTGTGAAGGAAGCCAAACTTGTTGATTTTAAGTATCAACATGGTCTTTGCCTGCAGACTACCTTATTTCATTGTGCTAAACATTGGAATGCCCGCTGTCTTGTTGTCCATGGCCATCTCGAGAGATCGTCAGTGATGCCATCCACCTGTACACTTTGATAATGCAAGAAACTTCAGCAGTAAAGGAGGCAATATATTTTTTAAAAAGAAGACCATTTCATGTCGAAAGTACAGAGTCAGGTTTATGCGTTTGCTGTTGAACAGTCGCCCTTAGTTCAGACGCCATTATGAAGAAGAATATCGCCCAACTAGAGTCGCTCTATCTTGGGTATTGTCAATTCTCTTAAGGCCGCTAATCTCGACTCGGCCACTGCTTGACAAGGAATAGAGCCAAGTGGTGGGGCCTCGTCAAAAGGCTTAGACTGTCCATGATTCTCTTACTTTTATATTGATGACGTAATGTCTTCTCGATAAAGATTTTGCTTAGTATGACGTGTAAGAGAGACTGTTTTTTTTTGGGGGGGGATGGGTGCAGGATTAGGTTTGATTATTTTGTAATTTTCGTTTAAACATTTTTTAACTGTATATTAAGTATGGATTTTCATTTTTTTTATTTATATGTGTGTTGGTGTGTGTGTGTTATACAGTGCCTATCAATACAAAGTTTACACTTCAAAAAAGTCCTGGGGATTGACAACATGTGGATATTTTTTCACATATATTCTTGGGTTTGTGTTTCATCTATCAGATGACAGCAACAATTTTGACATAATTTAACACTTGAGTGAGCACTGTCCATTTTTGTAAAGCTTGCAGATATTGGTTTACGCAAAAAATGATAATTTTTGTGCTGTGTCATGGAAAAAAGCCAAAAACAATCTGAGCGTGCGGTTCATTTCTCATAAAATTATTTTTGCATTTTTAGCCAATCGAAATAAAACAGATACCAAGTACATTGAAACATTTTTTAACAACTTTGCCACCAAAATCAATATTTTGACCCTTGGTAAGCACATCAACTAGCTTTTTTGTGCCAGCTGGATCTGGGGGCATGAGTGAATGTAAACAAAACTTTACTTCAGACATTTCCAGTATTTTTTTTCACTAAGTTTTTGTCATTTAGAGTGGGCTTACATTTCATATTTCATTTAATACTCGTTTCTTCACACTGTTCCCCAAGTTGATAAAGAGTAACAGAAGGAAAATATAGCATGTGAATCACAGCTCTGCGTAAATATCATCACGATGGCCTCGGTGTGTGGGGATGGGGGGGGGGGGGGTCGCAGTGGCGCTCTACATGTATGAAGTGTTTTGGGCAAGGAGGCAGGTTAAAAAGGTAAAAGGTATCTTCAAATAAATCTTTCTAGCAAAAGTTCATGTGTTTTCATGATTGTCGTCCACTTTTATTCATATACATGTAACTATTTCCAAGTTCTGCGCAAATAATTTTTCACAAACTTTTCAAAAGTAACTGTTGCTCACTCAAGTGGAAACATTTTTCAACAGTTATATCGCGATTTGCTGAAAGAGATCTGTACCAATGTTTAAATGCAGAAAAGGCTTCAGGATATTACATAATATAATTTTAGAGGATTTTTTTTACTGTTTTTGTGATACGCACTGTAGAGTTAGTTCATTTGACTTTTTTTTCTCATTTTTTGCATAATTTTATAGTTTTGAATCAGCATCCATTAGTATCCATGTACAATCAGGTTATTGTTTGGCTTTTATTCTTATTCTACATTTTTTTTACTACCGGTACAAGTAATAGTGCCTGTGTATTGGTACCACAGAAAACCTTAATTTGTGAGAGGTACATGTTCATAACACATGTTTTGCATAATGTGATCAAAAGAATGATTTAACTTGGTTGATCATACAAGTATTTACAGTACATGTATACCTGATCAGTTGTTTTTCAACATTTGAATACATATTGTCCTTGAAATCAAGTAATCATTTAGGCCAGTTCATTTTATTGATGGTTTTATACATATACACTGTATGTAGATCTCCACATATTACTTGTTGAATTGGGAAGAGGATGGATTTTTATTTGAGTGGTTTTGACATTAATTTGAATTAAAATGATGACAAAACAACCTTTTTTACAAAATGTATTTGATGTTCTCTTCCAAATACATTAGAATATGTTAAAAATGATTCTTCGTCAAAAATAATGTTTCATAGAAATTAATGCAAAAAAAATTGGAATAGATTATGCAGAAGCCAAGAATTACAATTTTGACAAAAAAGAGTGGGGGTCAACCGTCAACTACCTTTTTGTCCCAAATCATTTTTTGGGTTGCACCCCCTCAATGTTTGACCAATATTTCTGAAAATGATGTCAAAATGCTCAGGAGCACAAGCTGCATCTATGGAGTTGGTCCTGTCTGTGATCTAAAACATCACCATTCTATAGCCCACCACTAGTATTATATAACACATTTTTTCCATAACCTTGTTAATTTGTATTTTTTGTTATGTTTAGCCTGATGAATCCTGAAAAAAATACTGAAAATAATAGTGGTGAAGGGGTAACAATATTCCTTTTGTAGCAAATTCAAACACCCATCAGTTAGCACTGACATACAGTGATACTTTAAAATTTGATTACCAGTACGGTTTTCAATTGAAACAATTTAGAATTAATTTATGAAATAATCATTTTAAATATATTGTAATAATGAGTTAATTATTAGCCTTCCATCATTCAGTTTAAATTATTACTCATGTTTAAATTTTTTTACAATCTTTCAGTCTATCTCTATTATACATGTACATTTATGATTGTGAACCTGTATATCTTTGTTATGAACCTTTTGTAAACATAGATTTCAGCCATTTTTTAAATATATAAACTATGAATCTGCACTTACATAAGCTTTTGGAAGATTTGTCTTTTAATAGTAACAATGTATAGCTTTTAACTTTATGGTCTTTATGCCCTTTATGCTTGCTATCTGTTCATACATGCGGCATGCTTGGAGTGGATAAGCTGGCAGATACAAAATGGGGTCAAGGGGATAGATACTGCGGGCTGAAAATATTTACATGTATGTAAATTGAAAGAGCAAAATGCTAAAAATTTTACCAAAATCTGAAAACAAAGAAGGAAGTTATAAAAAAATTAGCAGTATTTAAAGGACAAGTCCAACCCAATAAAAAGCTGATTTGAATAGAAAGAGAAAAATCAAACAAGCATAATAACACTGAAAATTTCATTAAAATCGGATGTAAAATAAGAAAGTTATAACATTTTTAAGTTTCGCCAAATTTTTCAAAACAGTTGTAATTATGCACATCCTGTTTGGTAAGGAAAATGAGGGGACCGATGACATCTCCCACTCACTATTTCTTTTGTATTATATTATATGAAATATTTTGATTTTCTTGTCATTGTCATGTGAAACAGAGATACGTTCCTCCCTGAACATGTGAAATTCCATTGTTTTAACATTTTGTGGTTCAAAAAAGCATGTCCTAAAATTTTGGCAAATTCATGAAAATTGAAATATTGTATAATTCAAACAAAAAACAAGAAAAAGTGAGTGAGTGACATCATCAACTGTCTCATTTGCATAGCACTGAGTTGAGCATAGAACTGTTTTGTGAAAAATAAGTGAAACTTTGAAATGTCATAACTTACTTTACATCCAATTTTGATGAGGTTTTCAGCATTATTCATGTTTGATTTTTCTCTATTTAAATCAATTTTTTTCTGCGGAGGACTTGACCTTTAAAAAAATATATATACACATGTATCTGCGCATCATCATGACTGTTCATTAGGTGGGCTTTTGATGTCACATTCCCTTATTCCTCATACATACATGTAAGTTATTACATGAAATCAGAATTCATTCATTTTTTCATACTGTGTGAATGATAGGTAGCATTCATAATTGTATAAGTTGTGCACTTCAATGAATATCAATTACACTAGAATAGTGGGGTATGACATCAGTTTGCTCATTGAATATTCATAAAGACATGCATAGAACTGTATTACTGGAATAACACAAATCTTGGAAATTCTATAGCTTCTTCATTGTCCGATTTTGATCGAATTTTTAATGTGTTTTTTGTATTCTTTATCTGTGCAATCATATTATTTTAAGCATGGAGTACTCCTTTAACTTGAAAAAGGTTCAACACCCTAAAGAGTTGTATTTGTGATTACATGAAAATTCAATATTTTAATTTTGGAGCATTGTCAATATCTGTGCCCTTTCCTGATTGTCATGGACCTGTACTAGGTCTAGAATTTGTCAAAGAGAGGAAATTTACTTAGAAAACTTATGGTAATGTTTGCAAGCGAGTACGTGAATTGACTGTATGACACAGCGACTGTCAGTGTCTAGAAGATGTCATCGCAAGTTGGTGATATGGACTGAATATAATAGAACGGGAAAGAATACTGTCAATGTCATCCTTTTTTGCAGCTAATCCATCAAATTTTCCCAGTAATTTGATACTACAGCATTTCTGATGGATGAAAAATACGCAACATATTAGATATATACACATGTTTACCTTGATTTGAAGTTTGTTTTGATAAAAGAAAGTAAAAAGAAACTCCATGATGGATGTTAAGCAAACAAATTGTTGAATGAAAACAGTTTAATAAGGATTTTTATTGTTTAAAAATCAGACATACAGCACATGTTCCTAACAGCTACATGTACTCAATTTTCCATGTGATGCAGAATCAATAAATTGCATTTTGCTCTGAAATTTGAACTATTTTACATGTGCCTTCATTATATAATCAGACACAGACTGTTGCCTCGATATATCACAATGAATCTGTGCATGATTTTAGTTTGAATTTGCTAATGGTAATTTTGAGACGATAATGCCAAACTTTGCAACATTTATTAAAGATCCTACTGCAAACAGTTATCTTGAAGTAATTTTGAGAGTGTACATGTACGCTGATTGAATATTATGAAAAAGATGTTGCTGACAAATAATCATGATAAAGTATTTGATGGAGCAGACCAGGATTTCATCTAAATAAAGGGGCAAATATCGTTGATTCATTTTGTTTGATAGTCAAAGACACTAACAGGATACCTTGACAAGGATCAAATTTGTATCTTCACTACATGAATGGGGGGGGGGCAACCTGGAAAGATGGGGCATTCCCTCGGTTCCATGGACCATAGGTGATGTCTGTGATGATTATGGAAGGGATTTTGATGGTATGATTATGACAATTATTTTCACAATTCATGCTGTCGAAATACTGAAGATCATGAATATGGTAGTCGTGATGAGGATGATATTGATGATGAATTATGAGAAGGATGATGATGAGGATGGTGATAATGGTGATGATGATGAAGATTCCCGCTTGGTCTGCACTTGCTTTGTCTTCTCTTCATTTAGTCTCAGTCAACATTATATCCAGTTCGTCTAATAACAGTTTGATGTTATGCGATTTACCACTATTTAATATTTTGTCTAATTTCCTATTAAAGGGATGGTCCGGGCTGAACGTATTTAAAGCTTAATAAATAGAGTAGAATTCACCGAGCAAAATGCCGAAAATTCCATCAAAATCGGATAACAAAGTAATTAAATTTTAAAGTTTAGCAATATTTTGTGAAACCAGTCGTCATTAATATTCATTAGTTGGGCTGATGATGTCACATCCCCACTTGTTCTTGTGTATTTTATTATATGGAATTAGGTTTATTCATTCTTTCCTCCAAGAACTAGAAAAATTGAATTGACAACTAATTTAGTGCATTAGATATTTATTGCTGCAACTTTTTTTCATGATACGGGAGACACATTCTTCACACAAGTATGAAATAATGAAGAAATTTTGTTTTTATGTAAAAACATAAGAAAACGGAAAGTGGGGATGTGACATCAGCCCACCTAATGAATATTCATGGCCACTGTTTTCACAAAATAATGCAAACCTGAAACTTCAATAACTTTATTATTTGTTATCCTATTTTGATGAAACTGTCAGCATTTTGCTCATATAAATAGATAAATAGATATAAATATTTTTAGCCCGGACTATCCCTTTAAGCTTTATACCGGCTCTTTCGTCAAGCAGAATTTAGTTTTCATTGTTAAATGAACTGTTAATGAACACAATTATGTGATAAAGTGAGAGATTATAGAAACGGGGCCAGTCACCAACTCATGAACATTAGCTGATGGGATTACACGGTTAGACCAAACGGAAATTTCTTATCGTTAGAAGGCTATTCTTTTACATCAGTTGATATTAGGCCTATCTTTAGGCCTATAATGTCCCTATATTCTATAAGCCCTAAGACTACCCGATATTTACAGCAAAACTTACAAATCAATAGTTTAAATCCGCTTTCATCTGCCGTTGTCAATTTCCCCCTTTAATCTCGACTCTGCCCTTGTCATTCTTATGATCTAGACTAGAATTTGGGGATTTACGACACGCGCGAACTCGAGATGTTGCTAGTCTGCAAGCACAGACTCATATATGACCCTTCAACTAAACCATGCATGTCTAAAGTAAAGACTAGACACCAAAGCCTCTGTGTCAAATAGAGCCAGCCACATACATGAATCTAGTCTCACTACTTCAGACCATGTTCAGACTCTGCATCATGTACTATGCAAGAGATTTGCGAAAGCTAAGGGTCTGTGCCTGCAGACTAGAGCGATGCAGCGGAGATGTCGGGGAGTTACAGCGCCTATATGTAACGATGAATCGCTTTGAAAATCTCATTTTTGTACCGGCATTTGTACCGTGAATTAATGTTTTGCAATGGAAACCTGGTGCGCGTAGCCCATATAGCCCCTTTTATAAACAGCTTGCAAACCGTTCTAAATCTTAATTTTACAAATTTTTGTATTGACCAATCCAGGCTCCGTTCCGAACATGCCGAAGGTATACGCAGTTGAAATATACTGTTCTGTGGTTTTATCACTCTTTAACCCCCCCCCCCAGGAAAAAAAAACCCTTTTCAAAACCGCGAGAGCCCCACCCCGGCCCTACAAATCGTATGAGGGGTAGTCTGTGCTGACCCTGATTCTCCGAGCGAAATGATCATCTGAACAAAGTTTCTGGTTTTCAATTTTTTGTGAGGACAGTTATATTCAGATCCTCAATCATGAATATTCATTAGATGAGCTAATGATGCTGTGTGCCTAGTTTCCCGCTTTTCTATGTTCTTACATGAAAGCATCATTATTCTATAGCATGTGTATTATGTCACTTATAATAACATTTCTTTTAACCATGAATATATAGTACATTAAATCAGAAGTAAATCCAAAATTGGTTAATTCTTGGAGGACAAAATTTATGCAATTTCATATATCAAAATACATAAAAACAAGTGGAGTTATGACATAATGTATTGCTCATTGAATATTCATGCATAGCTAAAACCGTTTCCCGTGACAATCAAATATTTGAAATATCATAATTTTCCCTTCTCCGATTTTGATCAAATTTACAGCAATTTCTTTGACCGAATTTTGTTAAAAGAGAAATGAATTACCCGGGGCTGTACTTAGGTTTGGCTGGGGGTGTGCGGCAAAGGCTCAAAACCCATACCCATATTTAAGGGTCATTTTGGCTAAAAAGGTACCTATTATACGGAATTTCTTCCAAAGAGGGACCCATGTTTAAGGGCGGGTTTAAGAATTCATCCAAAAAATAACTTTCAATTTCCATTTAGAAATGTTGTTTTCCTCTTCCCTGTACTTAGGACTGGTGGGAGGAAAAGGACACACATAAACGATGTAAGACACAAAGCCCCCCCCAAAAAAAAAATGCATGAAAATACCCTCAAAAAGCACAAAAGTAGAAGACAATTCCTGAAAATAATGCATTGATGGCAAACTTGCAATGTACAGAAAAATCCCAAACTCAGGAAATTTCCTGAAACTTTACATCTCTGAAACAAAGAATAACTCCGGGAATAATGGTTTCCAACATTTTGACCGGGCATTTTGATCCCGGATTTGCAGGAATATTTGCAACTAAGACATTGGAGGAGAATATTGACCCATAATTAAGGCCAGTATCTAAAAATTGGGGCCATGTTAAGGGATTTTCAAGCATAAAACCATACGCCACTAAATGTTTAGGGATTCTTCAAAAAAAGCGACCCATTCCAGCGGCACATCCCCGTATGCCTTATTTCGTGAGTACCCACCCCTCAGGTATATTACAAATTATAAATTCCATCAATGCAAATCATGCCTAGTATACAATGTGCTTTTGGTAATTTGTTCCAGTGTAAATTACTCAGAGGTAACACCGTGCTAACATAGTATAGTATACAGCGCTAGCTTCTCTTAATTGGTGTCAGTGAAAAGCGGAAACTCAGCGTCATCAACCGCAGAGTAATATAATTTGTTTCCATAAAATTACTCAGAAAGAACTGCATTATCGATTTCATTAGGCGTACTGTTCTATTTAGGACATAAATTCAATATTAGTGTAAATTACGTATCATACTGTATATGCTGCGTTTGCTCCTCGTATCTTAATTAATTTTTTTTCAGTAAAAAGTACTCAGAGAGAACACGCACTACCGATCGCGTATAACTTCCTTCAGTATATATTATATAACTTTTTTACGATAAAAATTTCATCAGTGTAAATTATGATATGTCTTGTTCGTTCCTCGTATCTTAATATTATTTGTTTCAGTGAAAATATCTTAATATGAAATGTTTCAGTTTCAGTCAAGGAGAATACTGCACTATCCATACCTATAAATTCCTTTAGCATGTTTAGTGTGAATTGCATTACTATGTAGGAAATAATTTTCATCAGTGCAAATTATGTATGCATATTTTGATGTCTCGTCTACCTTTCGTATCTTAATTGCTTTCAGTAAAAATTACTCACAGGGAACACGCATTATCGATCGCGTAAAATTTCCTTCAGTGTGAATTACATTACTATACAGGACAGAATTTCCATAGTTGCAAATTATGTATGTATATGTCTCGCTTGCTTCTCGTATCTTGGTTCAGTAAAATTTACTCAGATCGAACGCTCTATGATCGGTCGCGTATAATTTCCTTGAGTATGAATTACATACATTACTACATATGATATTGGCCTACATGTCTCGTTTTCTTTTCGTATCTTAATATCATTTGTTTCAGTAAAAATTACTCAGAGGGCACACTGCATTATCGATCTGGTATAATTTCGTTCAATATACATTGTAGGACAAAATTTCAATCAGTGAAAATTATGTATACATGTGTCTCGGTCTCTTTTTCTTCTCGAATCTTAATATAATTTGTGTAAGTAGGAATTACTAAGTAAGATCAGTGTATAAAATTTCTTTAAGTATGAATTACTTTGCTATACAGTGCGTCCCAGAATAAACGAAACAGAGATTTAGCGATCATTTATCATAACTTAATCATAAATAGAATAGACAGATGACCTACCAATTTCAAGCTTAGAATCTTCTCTTTCATCTGATATTACTAAGGTTATTTCTTTTTCTATATGTATATAACACATATTTTCCAAAAGTGCAAATTATGTATGCATAAGGCTCGTTCACTTCTAGTATCTTAATATAATTTGTGTCAGTACAAATTACTCAGATGGAACAACGCATAATCGATCGCATGTAATTTCCTACAGTGTGAATTACTTTGCTATATAACATAATTTTCCTCAGTGCAAATTATGTATGCATAAGACTCGTTCATTTCTCGTATCTTAATATAATTTGTGTCAGTACAAATTACTAAGTGAGAACAGTGCATTATTATCGATCGCATGCAATTTCCTTCAGCATGAATTGCTTTGCTATATAACACATAATTCCAATCTGTGTAGATTATGTATGCATAAGGCTCATTCACTTCTCGTATCTTTACATATTTGTGTCAGTACGAATTACTCAATGAGAACAGTGCATTATCAATCGCATATAATTTCTTTCATTATGAATTACCTTGCTATGTAACACATAATTTCAATAAGTGCAAATTATGTATGCACAAGGCTCGTTATCTTCTTGTATCTTAATATAATTTGTGTCAGTACAAATTACTCAGATGGAACAACGCATAATCGATCTCATATAATTTCCTACAGTGTGAATTAGTTTGCTATATAAAATAATTTTCCTCAATGCAAATTATGTATGCATTAGGCTCGTTCACTTTTCGTATCTTAATATAATTTGTGTCAGTACAAATTACTAAGTGAGAACAGTGCATTATTATCAATCGCATATAATTTCTTTTAGTATGAATTACATTGGTATATAACACACAATTTCCCAAAGTGCAAATTATGTATGCATGAGGCTCGTTCACTTCTAGTATCTAAATATAATTTGTGTCAGTACAAATTACTCAGATGGAACAACGCATAATCGATCGCATGTAATTTCCTACAGTGTGAATTACTTTGCTATATAAAATAATTTTCCTCAGTGCAAATTATGTATGCATAAGGCTTTTTCACTTCTCGTATCTTAATATAATTTGTGTCAGTACAAATTACTCAGATGGAACAACGCATAATCGATCTCATATAATTTTCTACAGTGTGAATTACTTTGCTATATAACATAATTTTCCTGAGTTCAAATTAGGTATGCATAAGGCTCGTTCACTTTTCGTATCTTAATATAATTTGTGTCAGTTCAAATTACTCAGATGGAACAACGCACAAACGATCGCATGTAATTTTCTACAGTGTGAATTACTTTGCTATATAACATAATTTTCCTCAGTTCAAATTATGTATGCATAAGGCTCGTTCACTTTTCGTATCTTAATATAATTTGTGTCAGTACGAATTACTAAGTGAGAACAGTGCATTATTATTGATCGAATATAATTTCTTTCAGTATGAATTACATTAGTATATAACACATAATTTCTAATAGTGCAAATTATGTATGCATAGGCTCGTTCACTTCTCGTATCTTAATATAATTTGTGTCAGTACAAATTACTCAGTTGGAACAACGCATAAACGATGGCATGTAATTTCGTACAGTGTGAAAAACTTTGCTATATAACATAATTTTCCTCAGTGCAAATTATGTATGAATAAGGCTCGTTCACTTCTCGTATCTTAATATAATTTGTGTCAGTACAAATTACTAAGTGAGAACAGTGCATTATTATTGAGCGCATATAATTTCTTTCAGTATGAATTACCTTGCTATGTAACACATAATTTCAATAAGTGCAAATTATGTATGCATAAGGCTCTAATCTTCTTGTATCTTGATATAATTTGTGTCTGTACGAATTACTCAGTGAGAACAGAGCATTATCGATCACATATAATTTCCTACAGTGTGAATTACTTTGCTATATAACATAATTTTCCTCAGTTCAAATTATGTATGCATAAGGCTCGTTCACTTCTCGTATCTTAATATAATTTGTGTCAGTACGAATTACTAAGTGAGAACAGTGCATTATTATTGAGCGCATATAATTTCTTTCAGTATGAATTACCTTGCTATGTAACACATAATTTCAATAAGTGCAAATTATGTATGCATAAGGCTCTAATCTTCTTGGATCTCAATATAATTTGTGTCTTTACGAATTACTCAGTGAGAACAACGCATAATCGATCGCATGTAATTTCCTACAGTGTGAATTACTTTGCTATGTAACATAATTTTCCTCAGTGCAAATTATGTATGCATAAGGCTCGTTCACTTTTCGTATCTTAATATAATTTGTGTCAGTACGAATTACTTAGTGAGAACAGTGTATTATTATTGATCGCATATAATTTTATTCAGTATGAATTACATGGGTATATAACATATAATTTCCAATAGTGCAAATTATGTATGCATAAGGCTTGTTCACTTCTCCTATCTTAATATAATTTGTGTCAGTTCAAATTACTCAGATGGAACAACGCACAAACGATCGCATGTAATTTTCTACAGTGTGAATTACTTTGCTATATAACATAATTTCCTCAGTTCAAATTATGTATGCATAAGGCTCGTTCACTTTTCGTATCTTAATATAATTTGTGTCAGTACGAATTACTAAGTGAGAACAGTGCATTATTATTGATCGAATATAATTTCTTTCAGTATGAATTACATTAGTATATAACACATAATTTCTAATAGTGCAAATTATGTATGCATAGGCTCGTTCACTTCTCGTATCTTAATATAATTTGTGTAAGTACAAATTACTCAGTTGGAACAACGCATAAACGATCGCATGTAATTTCGTACAGTGTGAATTACTTTGCTATATAACATAATTTTCCTCAGTGCAAATTATGTATGAATAAGGCTCGTTCACTTCTCGTATCTTAATATAATTTGTGTCAGTACGAATTACTAAGTGAGAACAGTGCATTATTATTGATCGAATATAATTTCTTTCAGTATGAATTACATTAGTATATAACACATAATTTCTAATAGTGCAAATTATGTATGCATAGGCTCGTTCACTTCTCGTATCTTAATATAATTTGTGTCAGTACAAATTACTCAGTTGGAACAACGCATAAACGATGGCATGTAATTTCGTACAGTGTGAATTACTTTGCTATATAACATAATTTTCCTCAGTGCAAATTATGTATGAATAAGGCTCGTTCACTTCTCGTATCTTAATATAATTTGTGTCAGTACGAATTACTAAGTGAGAACAGTGCATTATTATTGAGCGCATATAATTTCTTTCAGTATGAATTACCTTGCTATGTAACACATAATTTCAATAAGTGCAAATTATGTATGCATAAGGCTCTAATCTTCTTGTATCTTAATATAATTTGTGTCTGTACGAATTACTCAGTGAGAACAGAACATTATCGATCACATATAATTTCCTACAGTGTGAATCACTTTCCTTTCTCCTTAATGCAAATTACATGTATGTATGCATAAGGCTCGTTAACTTCTCGTATCTTAATATAATTTGTGTCAGTACAAATTACTCAGATGGAACAACGCATAATCGATCGCATGTAATTTCCTACAGTGTGAATTACTTTGCTATATAACATAATTTTCCTCAGTGCAAATTATGTATGCATAAGGCTCGTTCATTTCTCGTATCTTAATATAATTTGTGTCAGTACAAATTACTTAGTGAGAACAGTGCATTATTATTGATCGCATATAATTTTATTCAGTATGAATTACATTGGTATATAACATATAATTTCCAATAGTGCAAATTATGTATGCATAAGGCTTGATCACTTCTCGTATCTTAATATAATTTGTGTCAGTACAAATTACTCAGTTGGAACAACGCATAAACGATCGCATGTAATTTCCTACAGTGTGAATTACTTTGCTATATAACATAATTTTCCTCAGTTCAAATTATGTATGCATAAGGCTTGTTCACTTCTCGTATCTTAATATAATTTGTGTCAGTACAAATTACTCAGATGGAACAACGCATAATCGATCTCATATAATTTTCTACAGTGTGAATTACTTTGCTATATAACATAATTTTCCTCAGTTCAAATTATGTATGCATAAGGCTTGTTCACTTCTTGTATCTTAATATAATTTGTGTCAGTACAAATTACTCAGATGGAACAACGCATAATCGATCTCATATAATTTTCTACAGTGTGAATTACTTTGCTATATAACATAATTTTCCTCAGTGCAAATTATGTATGAATAAGGCTCGTTCACTTCTCGTATCTTAATATAATTTGTGTCAGTACGAATTACTAAGTGAGAACAGTGCATTATTATTGATCGAATATAATTTCTTTCAGTATGAATTACATTAGTATATAACACATAATTTCTAATAGTGCAAATTATGTATGCATAGGCTCGTTCACTTCTCGTATCTTAATATAATTTGTGTCAGTACAAATTACTCAGTTGGAACAACGCATAAACGATGGCATGTAATTTCGTACAGTGTGAATTACTTTGCTATATAACATAATTTTCCTCAGTGCAAATTATGTATGAATAAGGCTCGTTCACTTCTCGTATCTTAATATAATTTGTGTCAGTACGAATTACTAAGTGAGAACAGTGCATTATTATTGAGCGCATATAATTTCTTTCAGTATGAATTACCTTGCTATGTAACACATAATTTCAATAAGTGCAAATTATGTATGCATAAGGCTCTAATCTTCTTGTATCTTAATATAATTTGTGTCTGTACGAATTACTCAGTGAGAACAGAACATTATCGATCACATATAATTTCCTACAGTGTGAATCACTTTCCTTTCTCCTTAATGCAAATTACATGTATGTATGCATAAGGCTCGTTAACTTCTCGTATCTTAATATAATTTGTGTCAGTACAAATTACTCAGATGGAACAACGCATAATCGATCGCATGTAATTTCCTACAGTGTGAATTACTTTGCTATATAACATAATTTTCCTCAGTGCAAATTATGTATGCATAAGGCTCGTTCATTTCTCGCATCTTAATATAATTTGTGTCAGTACAAATTACTTAGTGAGAACAGTGCATTATTATTGATCGCATATAATTTTATTCAGTATGAATTACATTGGTATATAACATATAATTTCCAATAGTGCAAATTATGTATGCATAAGGCTTGATCACTTCTCGTATCTTAATATAATTTGTGTCAGTACAAATTACTCAGTTGGAACAACGCATAAACGATCGCATGTAATTTCCTACAGTGTGAATTACTTTGCTATATAACATAATTTTCCTCAGTTCAAATTATGTATGCATAAGGCTTGTTCACTTCTCGTATCTTAATATAATTTGTGTCAGTACAAATTACTCAGATGGAACAACGCATAATCGATCTCATATAATTTTCTACAGTGTGAATTACTTTGCTATATAACATAATTTTCCTCAGTTCAAATTAGGTATGCATAAGGCTTGTTCACTTCTTGTATCTTAATATAATTTGTGTCAGTACAAATTACTCAGATGGAACAACGCATAATCGATCTCATATAATTTTCTACAGTGTGAATTACTTTGCTATATAACATAATTTTCCTCAGTTCAAATTATGTATGCATAAGGCTCGTTCACTTTTCGTATCTTAATATAATTTGTGTCAGTTCAAATTACTCAGATGGAACAACGTACAAACGATCGCATGTAATTTCCTACAGTGTGAATTACTTTGCTATATAACATAATTTTCCTCAGTGCAAATTATGTATGCATAAGGCTTGTTCACTTCTCGTATCTTAATATAATTTGTGTCAGTACAAATTACTCAGATGGAACAACGCATAATCGATCTCATATAATTTTCTACAGTGTGAATTACTTTGCTATATAACATAATTTTCCTCAGTTCAAATTATGTATGCATAAGGCTCGTTCACTTTTCGTATCTTAATATAATTTGTGTCAGTTCAAATTACTCAGATGGAACAACGCACAAACGATCGCATGTAATTTCCTACAGTGTGAATTACTTTGCTATATAACATAATTTTCCTCAGTTCAAATTATGTATGCATAAGGCTCGTTCACTTTTCGTATCTTAATATAATTTGTGTCAGTACGAATTACTTAGTGAGAACAGTGCATTATTATTGATCGCATATAATTTTATTCAGTATGAATTACATTGGTATATAACACATAATTTCTAATAGTGCAAATTATGTACGCATAAGGCTTGTTCACTTCTCGTATCTTAATATAATTTGTGTCAGTACAAATTACTCAGATGGAACAACGCATAATCGATCTCATATAATTTCCTACAGTGCGAATTACTTTCCTATAGATTATAATTCTCCTTAATGCAAATTATGTATGCATAAGGCTCGTCAGTTCTCGTATGTTAATATAATTTGTGTCAGTACGAATTACTAGGTGAGAACAGTGCATTATTATCAATCGCATATAATTTTTCTCAGTATGAATTACATTCGTATATAACACATAATTTCCTATAGTCCAAATTATGTATGCAAATGGCTCGTTTACTTTTCGTATCTTGATATTACTTGTTTCAGTATAAATCACTCAGCGAGAACAGTCGCCCATCGATCGCATATTTCTTTCAGTATGAATTGCTTTGCTACACAAAACATAATTTTCATTATTGCATTATCGATTTCATACAAATTCTGGTATTGTAAATAACATTACTTTGCAGGATATAATTTCCCTCTGTGTAAATTATGTTTAGTATACTGCATTAATGTATATAATATTCTACATCGAATTGAAATTATAATTTGGTTTAGTACTCGACTGTGTAAAATGTATTTCCCCTTCATTGCTAAGGAACTGTCGAATTATCTTCCATTTCAGTATCAGCTATCAAAATCATAATTTATTCAGATTATAAAATTGCTCTGTAAAACAATGAGCAAAAGCGTAATTTAAATTAGGAATTAAATAATTCCTCTGTATTCTACAGAAACAAAATCGTAATTTCTAACATAAATTTACTGAGTCGTTTGGTGAATCGCCTGCAAAGGCACCAATATTTTGATATTTGGATTTGGTTAACTAAGATCAATACGTGTGATATCAAGACGCTCAATCTGGAATAATAGTAGCAACAGATGATGAAAAAACCTAAATACGTCATCAACCACTACACTCTATTCTACCTTCAGAGGAATAGATTCGAGCTGAAAGACATCCCCCTTCTTATTTGACATCGATAGTATACAAATCATGAATGTTAATGAGTGCAATGGACAGAATATTTCATGAGGTGAAAGATCCATTCAACAAGGCGTAGCCGAGTTGAATTGATCATTCATTTCACCCTTCACCGAATACAGGAATTCTGTCTATTGCACGAATGATAATAACGTTCATTATTTGGTTTATATGACACTACAAATGTATATTCATTCATATAAAATTCATGAATTTCGATGCAAAATATGTTGATTTGTTGATTGTCGCGTACATGCAACACGCGCACGTGCAATGGACAAAATCGTATGGATCCAACATTGCACGGTTGATGACGTCATTGTAAAATGGGCTGAATGATTGATATCAAACAACCAATCAAATGACAAGGATCTATCAATGTGTCACATAACCATTGCTTAAAATTATGCAACATACAGAATGAAAGACTGGTCATTTCGTATTATGTATGCATGCTGCATAGCTGCATAATCAAACTTGTATTAAGTATAAATGTATATGTTTCAAATTGCACATTAAACAGATGTGACTATGGACAAATGGAAGGTAAAATCAAATCATGATTATCAGAATAATATGATCATCCTTGTGGCTATACTAATTGGGGCAAATTGTTATTTAATTTTCCTTCAAAAAACGAAAATGAGAAGGTGAAAATATACCTTTGCGAATAATGCTAAGAATGATAACGTTGAATAGAACTCTTCATGAAGTGAGGGACGGGTGATTCCATCTTCACCACCGAGACGAAGTTCCCTAAGATGAGGCATCTTACAAATGAACTGAGCGAGATCACGTGATGCAGACGGACGTTGACTGAGAATAGTGTACTCGATCTCAATACGCTCTATCTGGAATAATAGTGACATAATGAAGAAAAGTACGTCATCAAACAAGGAATTGAATGAGCCATTATAAATATACATATACCCGGATTTTAATAAGCATACTGGGAAATCTATTAGTTTAAGGTTGAAGTGCCATTACTATATTTACCCGAACCAGCAATTTTGCCATTAAAACCAATGGTGGATAATCCCCTTTATTATTTGGAAAAAAGAGGCCTGGTATATTTATTGTATTATTTTTTGTATATCCTACTCTTAATAAATTCGATAGATCTTGGTAATTTTGTGCTTGTACTCGTAATTTACGTTTGAACTTAAGGTCATTGTACTACTACGATTAATCATGAAAACAATTCTGAACTGAGGGAGATCACGTGATGCAGACAGACGTTGACTGAGATCAATGTACTTTACCTTAAGACGCTCAATCTGGAATAATAGTACATGGTGAAGAAACAAAAATACGTCATCAAACAAGGGCCTCAATGAACCATTATACAAATATACCAGGCTTTGACTGCGAATAGTGGGAATTATTTGTCCGATTTGCTATTTTTAGCAAAAATCAATTTTGCAAGTAAGAGCAAGGGTATATACTTTTGAAATAAAGGCCTGGTATATTTGTTTTATATTCTACTTTTTATAAGTTAGAACGATAGATTAGGAGTATTATACAGCCCCCCCCCCCCTCCCCACCGGCTAATAGAATATATCATTTTCCTCCAGGATCGACACTTGCAGTTATGCATATGATTATGTTCTTCCTTAAAACCATAATCATACAAAGTTCACTGTCAAACCATGCATATTGACACAAAAAAGTAAGCATTCTTTGATGAGTACCAGAGCGTTTTGAAAACAGATAAATTTGGTGAATGATGCTCATATTGTAGCTTACTTAAAGATTTACTAAAATGAGTTAGTCCTGCTTAATAACGATTTCTAGCTTTTGGAAATACTAGATTAGTAACGGTTTAAGTATCATTGAAAACCAGTTACCGTTATTATTATAAGATTAATGTTTCTATTTTCAATTTCATTTATGTTACATGTATGTTGTCTATACATTACACCCTACCAATGAAACAGGTATATTGTTATTGTTATGTTATATGGACATGGGTTGAATATGAAACTCTTTTTACTTATAAAGATGAAACAAGTACATGCGCTCTAGCTTTCGTGGACTTTATTCCTACCGAGTACCATTCACCTGGGTCGCGTGCAGCACAGTGTGGATAAATTTCTTGCTGACGGAAAACACGCCATGGCTAGGATGCGAACCCACGACTCTTTGTTTGAAAGACGAGAGTCCGAACCACGAGACCAAGACGCACCCACATGCTAAAACAATAAGCGGCATCGAATTTGGACTAATTGAAGTTCACCAGTCCTTTGTTCTTATGAGCCAAACCGAAGAAAAATATGCAAATGAGGTTATTAGCATGCATATGCGCCATCATCACTTAGAGCACAGGCAAAACTTGAATCCGGTACTACCCACATACTATGCGACATCGGATTTGGAGCTTGCTTTCTTGGTCAGGTTCTCTTTTTTGAGGAGGGGGGGGGTGTTGAAATGACAAGAAACAGCCCCCAGATTTATACATATACATACGTCCAACCAGACGTTAAATCAACATAAATTAACCAATACTATAACAACAATTTTGGCCAAGATGAAAAAGAAAGGAATAGAAAGGAAATTGGAAATTAAAACAGAATGATTTATTTTCTGAAAATATTCCACAATGTATGTCATAATTCCATTTTATTTCTTAAAACCATAGCAAAATAAATTTCACTGTTAAACCATATTGACACAAAACAAGCAAAAATTGTATATGTCTTGCCGATATTAGACCCTATACACTCAATATACATATTACTTAGAAGAAATATACTGTCTATTAACCTATTAATTATTAACGGACTCTTAAAATTATTTTCTGCTAGCCAACTGTGACTCTCCGTCCCTGTTTCTCCACCGTGTGTGTATCTCTTTCATTGGAGGCGGAGCAGAGGATTATCTTTCTTTCTTTTCTCACTTATTGAATTAGTAAGCTTTGCGGCCATGCCCGCCCCCAAGACTTCAATCACCTAGATAATGAGAAAAAAGGACAAAACGGTATTTGAGTGAATGTACCATTTTCTATATTGTTTTCTCAACCAATTCCAAACAGTGTAGTAAAATAACGAGAAATCGTCATTACGGTGTAGCGTTAATTTCGGTGAAAGTTACGTAATCTTTGCACACCGAATTCGCATAGCGGCAGGCGCGTTTCCGTTTTACACCCTGGCGAAGGCATTTTCCGGAAAAGTAGCCAAAAAGCGACTAGTGAAGAGTCTACACACGTCGCTGGTTGCATGCAGCGTGCGACACAGGCGAGTCCACCACCGCAGAGTTCCACGGCACTTCATATACAGAGAGAGCGGCAGTCAGGAGTGAAATCCGAACATGCTTTTGCAGTCGCGTTGTTTATGATAATTTTTTTTTCTAAAAATAAATTATTAACTAAATGAATAGAAAGACAGACAAAATCAAAATAAACAGATACTTATAATGGAAAGACAAATTGAAGTTTGATGGATTGATACACTTAGAAGCTGCCGAAAGATAGATATAGAAGACTGCGGATAAATAGATAGAGACAAAATAGACAGATAGATAGAAATAGAGGGAGAGAGAGAGAGGTGGATAGATAGATAGAAAGAGAGAGAAAGAGGGAGAGAAGGATGGATAGATAGATAGATAGATAGAGAGAGGGGGAGAGACAGAGAGGTCGATATATAAAGGGAGAGGGGGAGGGAGAGAGAAAGAGAGAGAGAGAAGGATAGATAGATAGATAGAGATGTTGTAGATAGAAATATGGACGGACAAAGAGAAAGAGAGTAAAAAGACAGACAGATGCCTAGAGAAGGAGAGAGATAGAGAATTTGAGAGACAGATAGAGGTTAGATAGATAAAGAATGAGAGAGACAAAGAAGATAGACAAATTAACAGATAGATAGATGATAGAGAGAAATAGAGAAAGACAGACAGATGGATAGATAGAGATAGATAGATGAGAGATAGATAGATGTTAGAGAGATAAAGAGGGAGAGAGACAAAGAATATTAACAAATTAACAGATAGATAAGTTAAAAAATAGATATATAGATAGAGAGAATAAGAGAAAGACAGACAGATGGATAGATAGATAGATAGATAGAGAGAGATATTAAATAGATAATTAAAGAATGAGAGAAACAGAGAAGATTATTAACAAATTAACAGATAGATAAATACTCTAGTTAAAAAATAGATAAATAGAGAGAAATAGAGAAAGACAGACTGATGGAAGGATAGATAGAAGGATAGTGAGATAGATAGAGAATTTGAGAGATAGATGTCAGATAGATCAAGAATGAGAGAGAAGAGCGACAAATTAACAGATAGATACTGTAGTTACATAGGTAGGTAGAGAGAGAAATAGAGAAAGACAGACAGATGGATGGATAGATAGAGAGAGATAGAGAATTTGAGATAGATAGATGTTAGATAAAGAATGAGAGAGACAGAGAAGATTATTAGATAGATAGATAGATACTGCAGTTACATAGATAGATAGAGATAGAATTTGAGAGATAGATATATAGACAGATAGAGAGAAAGACAGACATCAGCAAATCGGCAAGGCAAATGATCAAGGCAAACATTCGTATTGAACCTGGAAAGTATAAGCTCAGCTGCATTTCTGCGGATAACTTCGGTGCGGACTTTGGATCGCGCGCCCAGCTGATAATGTAGACAAACGTAGACGTAGACTCTTCACTAGTCGCTTTTTGGCTACTTTCCCGGAAAATGCCTTCGCCAGGGTGTAAAACGGAAACGCGCTAGCGGCAGCATGGTCGAGTGATTTTTGTAGCCTGTTATTAGTCGTTTTGCGCGTATTTGACACACAAGCTTGCACCGTGCGATGATGCACACAGCACACGCGCTCTTGACCGAAGAGCCGACCCAGCATGCCCAATGAACTTACACACAAACTAATGCCTATACCTCGGGTATCTCTCCTTGCATGCACACACCAGTTAGCTCCATGCACACACCAAACCCCATCTCCCTGGTATACCAAGGAGCTTCCAACACACACATGATACATGTAATGATAAGCATGATAAGAGAGAATTGAGATGAATGAGGGAAATTGTTCTCTGACCATGCATCGTGATAATTGTGAATGTAGGCCTACAAACGTGCATGCTTACTGACCACGGGATCATACAGCCAGTACCAAATTATTCACCGTTCTCCCCTTTTCTGCACTTAACAGTCATTATAAAGCCACAGGAAAAATAAGGGATATTAATGATTCATGCGAAATTGGACAAGTCATGTAAGTTTTATAATTTCATCATGTTCTTCTGTTTTGTAATTGATGATCCTGATCCTTCACTGTGTCGGTGAACTGCATCAAGGACTCATTAGTTTTTAATAGTTTTTACTGGTATTTATTGTACATGTCAATCTTCTTATGTTCCCCATTGCTGTCACCTCTGAAAATAACGAACCTTCAAGTACGACGTTGTGTGCATATCAGTACACTACGTGTAGAATGAAAGTTCACATATCGGATACAAAAGTTTACGTGAATGACGGCTGTCACAAACGCCTATCAGTCGTTTTATTCAGCTCGGCAAAACTGATGTACATGTTCTTTTGCTAGTTTATAACAAAATGCCACGGTAAAAATCTAATCGGCGCGGATAGATAGAATGCTAATAAAGTTGAAAAACAAAGTATTGTAGTTTGCGGAAATCCTTTTGTTTTGGGACAAATCGCCGGGAAGGGAAAGAAGGGGGAAGAGCTCGTGGAATCGTTTGCTCTCGCTTGTTTCTCATAGGTTTGCGTGCAAATCTCAGTGAACCGCTGGCAATGTGCAGCGCTTCCGCTGTTTTCGATTCACTGTGGTGACCTCATTTTATTACATGTTTGCGTAATGACGATTTCGCGTGATTTTACTACACTGCCAAAGTAAGCTAAGAAGGTCATTTTTTGTGCTTGATCTCTTCGATCCCTTAAGCCTTTTTTTCAATACACAATGTTTTACCCCCTCAATTTAGGGGTTGATCATGCAACCGGCAGGAGGCTTTTGAATATGACAAAAGTCAGCTAATGTGTGATCAAGTTGATTATTGTTTATAATATTCATTTAGAATAAAAGATTTTTGCTGCAAATAAAAAGGGAAAAGTAAACTACTGTAACCTGCATTTGTAGTAATTATCTGCAGTATTATCCTGGCTCATTTTTTTTATTCTAGCCTATGGGATATTCGGAGGCTATCAGTCCTTTGCCCAATACGCTCTCGTATTGATGTAGACAAAATGTGCATTAATATTGCATTTCTAAAACACTTTATAACAATCCATATCATCAGAATTTATTAATATTGATTACAATAATTATTGTCAAAATCATGATAAGTTATCATTATAACTGTTTTCATATTGTTCAGAATCATTATCATTATTATTATTACTAGTATTATCATCTTTATTAAGTGTCATCATTTGACCTTTCAATATTATGATCTTACTAATCAATTAAAATGGTGACAATTTTGATCATGAAATAAAGTGGATGACACTACCACTACCTGTATTTTGGCCATTATTGTCATTGAACATAAGCAACAATTTATATATTTAAGTTTATTACAGAAAAGGCCAATAAATGTAAAACAAAAAGTCTTGAAATTCCAAGCTTCAAAATCCTTAAAGGAGAATGAAACCTTTGGAACAAGATAGCAAGTGGGAAAACAGAAATATCAAAGAAACAGATCAACGAAAGTTTGAGAAAAATTAGACAAATAATGAGAAAGTTATGAGCATTTGAATATTGCGATCACTAATGCTATGGAGGTCCTCAAACTGGCAATGCTATAGAGATGTGTGATGTCACTGGTGCACAACTCTCCCTATTACTTAAGTATCACTCAAAATTGCCTTGTTTATAACATCTATCAATGGATCATGTGTTCTTTCTATAGGAGGGCATGTAATAAAGATTTTTAAAGAATACATCATGGATAAAGATTTGGTATCACCACAAGAAAAAGCAGAAAGAGACATTTTGAAGATATTTTACAGTGACATGACACATCCTTGTTGCATTGCCAATTGGGGGATCTCCGTAGCATTGGTGATTGCAATATCTAAATGCTCATAACTTTCTCAGTATTTGTCCGATTTTGCTAAAGTTTTCTTTCTTCTTATTCTTTGATATTTCTGTTTCGACACAAGCCTACTTATTCCAAAGGTTTCATTCCCCGTTAAGGTCAAGGCCGAACCTTGAAAGTCTTAGGCCAATCCTTTGAAAAAGTTTGCCTCAAGGCCAAGGCCGATTATCAACGCACTACAACACTGGCTGAAATATTTTTTTTTTGTCAAATGATATTCCTGTTTATCATTAACCAGTGATGCTAATTGTCAATATTCTGAAACGTTAATTCATTGACCTCTGCCAGCTCTTGATGGTCAATGGTTAAGACAAATGATACACGATATCTGTCTAGAATAGCAGGGTTCCTTTAAAGTCAATACCAAATAGCCCTTTTTTGTACTATAACCATATTTATTATTACTAACAAATGATGCAAAAGGTCATTTACCTCTAAAGGTTAGCAGAAGTCAAATCTGAAAATTTACATCTCAATTTTAAACTGGATATTATGACAAGATATAGCAATAGTGAAAGGTTAATGCTTAAATCAAGTTTTTTTTAAAGTGCTAGGATCAGATCAGTGTCTCTACAACTACGATTAATCATGAAAGATTCTCACGATGGCAGCCATTTTCATTTTTTTTTCTACCACTTAGATTTTATAGACTGGTACTTTTGGGGACTTCATGGAAATGCATTGTGCTGAAATTAATTGTACTGCAATATTCTAAAAGTTTATTGACCTTTGCCAGCTCTCCAGGGTCAAAGGTCAAAAATTATAAAACACACCAATTATCTCTAGAATAAAAAGATGCCATAACAATCAATATTAAATAGCTATTTTTCAACAAAACCATGTTCATCATGTAATAATGTTGGATAGGCACCAATTTTTTGATATTTGGATTTGGGTGACTGAGATCAATACGTGTGATATCAAGACGCTTAATCTGGAATAATAGTAGTAACAGATGAAAAAAAAACAAAATACGTCATCCACCACTACACTCTATTCTACCTTCAGCGGAATAGAGTCGAGCTGGGAGACATCCCCCTTCTTATTTTAAATCGATAGTACATGTATACGAATAATGAATGTTAATGAGTGCAATGGACAGAATATTTCATGAGGCGAAAGATGAAATGATCAATTCAACAAGGCTGATAAATTCAAGCATTTTGTGACAATTTTGCCACCCAAATTGAAATTTCAACACTTAATAAGCACAACCTTTTCCTTATTTGTGCCAGCTGGATCTGAGGACATAACTGAATCTTAACAAAAGTTTATATCAGACATCTCCAGCATTTCTTTACTCAGTTTTTTATCATTGAAAGTTGGTTTACATTTCAGTTTTCATTTAACATTTGTTTCTCCACAGTTTTCCCGAGCTTAGCAATGATTAACTAAATGAAAATCAAGCTTAAGCCATTCCATGCAAATCACAGCTCAATGTAAAGCAAATATCGTCACGATGGCCTCGGTGTGTGGGGAGTGGGGTGGGGCGAAATGCACTCTTCGAAGTGTTTTGGGCAAGGAAACAAGTCAAACAATGTAAAAGATATCTTCAAATCAATTTTACTAGCTAAATTCCATGTGTTCTTAATGATTAAGGTCTACTTTTTTTCGCATAATTATTTCAAATTTCTGCGCAAATAAGTTTTCACTAACTTTTCAAAAATAAGTGGTGCTCACTCAAGCAGAAATATTTTTCGACAGTTATATCGTCATTTGCTCTAATGGACCTGTACCAATGTTAAAATGTGGAACAATCTTCAGGATATTACAAATGTATAATTTTACAGGATTTTTTCAAACTGTAAACTTTTTTTTGATACGCACTGCATTGACATGAAAACGTGATGTTTTAGTACAACAGGAGTATATATCTTGTTAAACAGACAATGCGAGCACATGGAACAATGAAGACGTAGGCCCTGGGCAAATTATGTTTTATGAAGTCACTAAAAATGTTTCTTATTTAATGTAACATAAATAATTATAATATAACATTATAATGAATTATATTTTCTTCTTTCCAACTACGTTTCTGTTCCTTTCTCCCTCATTCCTCCTTTTCCCCGTTTTTTTAATTTTTTTTTTTATTTTTTTTTGGGGGGGGTGGTCAGCCGATGGGGGGGGGGCATGTGCCCCCCATGCCCCCGGTAGTTACGCCACTGTATGTCCATATGGCAAATACCCCCTCCGTTATTGTTATCTTTTTTACCCCATGATGGTTTAATGGGTTTATTAGAGATTACATTAAAAATGTGACATTCCATCTTAATCCCTCCCCCAAAAGCCCAACATTGACGAATTGGAAGAACGGGGGTTTCTCTTCAATATTATAATAAGGACAAAGGTATTTTGTTTGAAAATGGTGAACTGGCTCCTTTTTTTGCATTTAATGATCCAATGATATTGTTTTATTTGTTAAGCGGTATTTTAGGAAGAATTTTTACCAACAAAACAATTATCTCTTGTGATTTTTTTTTCAATTTCTTCCGTAAAAAGTGGGGGGGATGTTCGTACAGGCCATCCCCCCTCCTCGAAAAGTGGGGGGGATATCTCCCCCCATCCCCCCGGGATTTATGCCAGTGAAAGAGATGAGTTTTTAATGACTTTTTGAAGATTGTTAATGATGGAGACTAATTATTAGTGAAAGGTTGTTCCAGGATTTTGAAGCCGACACCGTAAAAGTTCTGTCACCAGCTAATGTACGAGTTTAATGAATATGCAACATATTGCATGTTGTACCAGGACATCAAAACGTGTGGTTGGAAAATGGAAAGCACTGTAAAGAGCTTTCCAACCTGCTTCGATTGACGTCTTTCATCATTCTTGCTCATAATATTTGAGCATCTTTAAACAAGATAACTAATGATTCTAATCCCAAGTTTACCAGAAGCAATTGCAACTGTATGTATCTCTTTTATTCGATCATAATGCTGGGCACTTGAGACATTTACTTAATTTGCATGATATTTTGCAATGGTTTCTAGATGATGAAGGAAAATAAATGATGTACACTGTAAGTTTCCAATAGCTTCGGACTTTGGGTACAATTCTAGCGAATTAATCGAACATATATTTTATGTGTCGCATATGCCTTCTCAAAGTAGGGCATATATTTATTCCAAAAAAATAAGTTACGAATGGGTTAATCATAAATACGGGAAAGCAAGACTACTATGAAGCATGCAGTATGCTCGACAAAGAATATCAGAGGCAACAGAGGAATACATCAAGAAAGCAACAGTGATCATCCTCTTCGGTGGGACAATTAATTGTTCATCAATCAGAGTGTAAGAAACATTTCTCTCCATAAGGAAATTATGTTGCAAGACAAGGTGGTAGTGCCATCAGCAGAATCATTTCCATCTGAGTCGGACATGCCAAGTAGTGTTGGGGGTATATGTAAGGAAGAAGCATATCAGAACTCCATGCTACTGTTCTGTGGCCGAGTATGGATCGCGTCCAGCCATCCTGATATCACAAGTGCTTTACATACGTAGGTGACAAAGTCAGATGCGCCAAAATACCTGCAATTGGAACTAACAGGTCAAATCAACTTCTGCACGAGCTTTCAAGTCATGGATCCTGGAGCTGCAGGATTGATCCATGTCAAAACACCTGGAAACAGAACGGACAGGTCCAAATCAACTTCTGCAGGATCGAGTCATGATAGATCAATGATATAGCTGCAGGATCCATGCCAACATGCCTACAAACGGAACTTACAGGTCCAGGTCAACTCTAGCAAGATCCTTCACGTCATGATAGATCCCAGAGCTACTAATCCAGATAAAAAATGAATAGGAACTGACCGGTCCAAATCAACCTCTGCAGAAGTTAATGGATCATGTAGCTGCAGGATCCAGACCAACACGCCTGGAAACAGAACTGAGGGGTTTAAATCGAATCTAACAGAACTTTTAAGTGATGCTAAGTCCTGGAGCTGCAGGATTGATCCAGGTTAAAGCACCTAGGAAAATAAGGGACAGGTCCAAATCAACTTCTTCACAAGCTTTCAAGTCATGATAGATCCCAGAGCTGCAGTATCTAGGCCAGCACGCCTGAAAATAGAACTTGCTGCTCCAAATCAACAGTTGTGAAATCTTTCACGTGATGAAAAATCCTAGAGCTTCATCTCAAAACACCTGGAAAAAGAACGGACAGGTCCAAATCAATTTCAGCAGGATCAAGTCATTTAGCTCCAGAATCCGGACCAGCATGCCTATATAGAAACGGAACTGAGAGTTCCAAATCATCTCTAGTAAAGATCTTTCATGTAGATCCCAGAGCTACATTATTAATCCAGATCAAAACACTTTGAATAGGAACTGACAGGTCCAAATCAACCTCTGCAGAAGTCACAATAGATCATGTAGCTGCAGGATCCAGACCAACACGCCTGGAAACGGAACTGAGTGGTTTAAATTGAATCTAAAAGACATTTCAAGTGATGCTAAGTCCTGGAGCTGCTGGATTGATCCAGGTTAAAACATCTAGAAAAATTAGGGACAGGTCAAAATCGACTTCTGCACAAGCTTTAAAGTCATGGTAGATCCCAGAGCTGCAGTATCTAGGCCAGCACGCCTGAAAACAGAACTTGCTGCTCCAAATAAACAGTTGTGAAATCTTTCACGTGATGAAAAATCCTAGAGCTTCAAGTCAAAACACCTGGAAAAAGAACGGACAGGTCCAAATCAATTTCAGCAGGATCAAGTCATTTAGCTCCAGAATCCGGACCAGCATGCCTATATAGAAACGGAACTGAGGGTTCCAAATCATCTCTAGTAAAGATCTTTCATGTAGATCCCAGAGCTACATTATTAATCCAGATCAAAACACTTTGAATAGGAACTGACAGGTCAAAATCAACTTCTGCACAAGCTTTCAAGTCATGGTAGATCCCAGAGCTGTAGGATCTAGGTCAGCATGCCTGAAAACAGAACTTGCTGGTCCAAATCAACAGTTGTGAAATCTTTCACGTGATGAAAAATCCTAGACCTGCAGGATTGACCCAGGTCAAAACACCTCGAAAAAGAACGGACAGGTCCAAATCAACTTCAGCAGGATTAAGTCATTTAGCTCCAGAATCCAGGCAAGCATGCCCGATATAAAGACGGAACTGACGGGTCCCAATAAACTCTAACAAGATCTCCCATGATAGATTGTGGAGCTGCAGGATTGTTGCAGGTCAAAACACCAGGAATCGTAACTGACAGTTTCAAATCAACTTCTGCAGGAGTCATGATAGATCATGTAGCTGCAGGATTCAGGCCAACAGGCCAGGAATGTAACTGAATGGTCCCAATCGATTCTACAGATCTATCACGTCATGATAGATCCCGCAGCTGGATTGATCTAAGTCAGAATGCCTGGTCAAAATCAACTCCTGCCCGTGGCATTTGATTTGGGAACGGAATGGAGAACTAATATGATCTTCATTGCAGCCTATGGAAGAGAGCGGGTAAATCAAGGCAAAGTGTGTTTGCTTTCAAGAGACCGACTACTGTTAACAAGGGATAAAGTGGTATCCAACCATTCATTTGAACATTAACTTCAGGCAAGTTTTTGGTGTTTGAACTAATTCTAAACTTAGTTGACTCAATCAATTATTGGTGGAAATTCTTAAATCTCTCCAAGGTCAGAGATATTTATGTTGTAAGTACCCATGCTCTTGTAACCGTTCTTCTACAAGAGTGACCTCTTGCTAAATGTTAATATTGTTGAATTCCTTCCTAGGGTCGATCTTTTACATAATTATGTCTAAGTTTATCCAGAATAAATATGGTTTTCCAAATGGATGAATATTGGGGAGGTTCTTAAACATGCAATAGGTATTATTATACCAGTAATATAGAACCCATAGATATAGTCTTTGGAAATATGAACCCTATCATATGAGCTAGTTTGATTTGTGCAACGTTTTACTTTTTAAGTACCTCTATGATTTACACACATCAATAATCTTACCTTACGGCTTTAACCATTGGTTGCTACAGAAAAGATATTACTTGGCAACTGGTACTTCGCATGGGCTTGTACATGTAAACATGGTATAATTGTTCTTGGGTTATTGTGATTAATGCTTTAATAAAAGATGCGATTTATAGAAATTATAATTATAAAAAAGATATCTTATAATAATTGGTTACCATGGAAAATGTTACTTAGCAACAGTTGCTATGGTGCTCTCTCTGTCTACCTATGGAAGCATTCATCACATGAGAAATCTATGGGGCAGATTTGATTTCTGAGCTATTCCGAGTAAATAATAATGATCTGAACTAAGATAAAGAATTTGTTGCTACGGAAGAGGGTCACTTAGCAACCGTTGTTATGAATAAATGGATCAAAATTATTGTGATACAAAGGAAGATGCTTTAGCTTAAAATTTTGTATGACATTTCACCTGAAAAAAAGGGTTACTCAAGCCCAATTAAGCTTAGTTGCTAAGGTAAATATGTTACCTAGCAACCGTTGCTATTTTTGATGAACTCACGTTGGCATCCCCTGCTAAAAATGTTTAGAATAACTTTCTCTACCTTTTTGCCGATTTTCATGCTTGTACCATTTTCTGAACATTTTTTTCACCAATCACCTGGACTATATTGCTATACACATGCTTGACCAAATTATTTTCAGACACCCCCTAAACGAGTTGTTCTGTGTTCCAAAATAAAATACCCCAAAAAACGGTTTTCGCGGGCTTCACTTACACATTTTGGGTCCAAAACAAGTTGCCGCCGGTATATGACTCCTAAACAAATTTTGTACGATCGGGAATCATTTGCACTATTATCCTAACAGTAATACAACAGTAAACACGTTATATTGGATGGCTAATTTTTTATACTAGCTTATGGGATACGGAAAAAAATCAGTCCTTTGTCCAATACGCTCTCGTATTGATGCAGACCACTGATGTAGACAATAATGTGCACTTATAATGCATCGCTAAAACACTCTTTATAGATAACAATCCATATCATCAGTATTTATTAATACTGATTACAATAATTGTCAAAATCATGATCAGTTATCATTATAACTGTTTTCGTATTGTTAAAAATCATTAGCATTATTATTGCATTGACGCCCAATGGCGACAATGCATTGTTCTTGTTCCATATTCCTATTCCGTAATCTTCTTCTTCTTCTTCTTCTTTGCATTGACGCCCAACGGCGACAATGCATTGTTCTTGTTCCATATTCCTATTCCGTAATTGCATTGACGCCCAATGGCGACAATGCATTGTTCTTGTTCCATATTCCTATTCCGTAATCTTCTTCTTCTTCTTCTTCTTTGCATTGACGCCCAATGGCGACAATGCATTGTTCTTGTTCCATATTCCTATTCCGTAATCTTCTTCTTCTTCTTCCACCAAAATCCCATTTGTTTAACACATGGTTTTGTTAGCTCTACCCTGACTCCGTCCCTCATCCAAATTCATCCAAATTTGGTACACATGTTGTCCAGCATCCTTAGTTGTGCCTCTCGTCTTCCATTTTCCAAAATCACTCATGCATGACCATCCAGGCGCCATTTTGTCCATTTCAAGTCCATTTGCATACCATTCTTCATTCTTTCATATCTCAATTATCCTGCATGCTACAGACTTCTAACAAATTGCTATAGATAGTCCAAGAGTTTCTCTATCATCTGCGACGCATAAACTGACCTTCAAAATGCCATCTTCATATCCTTAATTCAAATCCGAAATAGCCTTCCTTCAAAAACTTCATATTTATTGAAATGTAAAGTAAAAAAATCGTAAAATGGCCATAACTTTCTTGTTTTGATTCATTTTGAGCTCATTTTTTCAGGAATTGATTACGGTATCATAACATACATGCTACTGAGTTTTCACGCATCATTGATCTTCCGTCATTGAAATAGCGCCCTCTAAAGTTTCAAAAACGCTTACCTTTGAATGCTCCTCATTGCGTCATGCACGGCCAAACCCGTACCCTTTTTTGAATTTAAGGTCTTCAAGAAATGATCTTTCATGCCATTAAAAAAAATATATACCTTACAACTGACCAAATATCTCAAAAATGCTCCCGAAAATCAGCAAAATACCCAAAAATGCACTTTACTGCAAGCACAACTTCAACTTGCTCTTGTTTCCTTATTATTGAAGCTAATTCTTTCTAACTTGGCTGATATGAGTATTGATATATACTTCAACCGTTCGTCAACCTTTTGTAACAGAAACTGACAAAAATCTGACGTCAGCTTCAAATTATTGTGCAAAACCTTCATTTTTAATGTCTTTCTTTATATGGCATTTACTTCCGGTCTATTGCCTGCCTACAAATAAAAGTGGTATCAATGTCACCGCATTGGAATACTCTTTCCAGTGATACCAAATACGACATAGGTTACAACAGAAAATTTCAAGATAAGTCAATCTGAACATATGGTATACTGCTCACAATGCACACATTTTCAACAACCACGTATGGGGCGCCAAATGGTCTAAATAATTTTACTCGAGAATGTAACTTCCTATGGAATGCAAAATGTGCTAAAATCCACTTTGATTAACATGTAATTTTTGTTAGTCCTCCCCTGCCACCGTTCCTCATCCAAATTCATTCTAATTTGGTAGACATGTTATCCATAATTAGTGACCATAACTTTAGAAATAGCGCCCTCTATTGCAAAGTCTTAAAATAGTTGGATTGCCATAACTTCCTTGTTTGAATTTATTTTTGTCTCATATTTTCAGGGTTTGCCAATTGTATCATTTCACATAATCCAACTGTGTTTTCAGCATCGTTGACCATTCCTTTAAGAAAAAGCGCCCTCTAATATTTTGAGAATGTATATCATCTAGAGTTTTCTCTCTATCTCCTTCTGTTACTTGCCCTCTATTAAATCAGAGGCGTCAATGCATGTACATCGTTCTGAAACGATTGCAGTTCTAGTCTTCTTCTTCTTCTTCTTCCACCAAAATCCCATTTGTTTAACACATGGTTTTGTTAGCTCTACCCTGACTCCGTCCCTCATCCAAATTCATCCAAATTTGGTAGACATGTTGTCCAGCATCCCTAGTTGTGCCTCTCGTCTTCCATTTTCCAAAATCACTCATGCATGACCATCCAGGCGCCATTTTGTCAATTTCAAGTCCATTTGCATACCATTCTTCATTCTTTCATATCTCAGTTATCCTGCATGCTACAGACTTCTAACAAATTGCTATAGATAGTCCAAGAGTTGCTCCATCATCTGCGACGTATAACTTGACCTTCAAAATGCCATCTTCATGCCTTAAATTCAAATCCGAAATAGCCTTCCTTCAAAAACTTCATATTTATTGAAATGTAATGTCTAAAAGTCGTAAAATGGCCGTAACTTTTGTGTTTTTATTCATTTTGCGCTCATTCTTTTAGAAATTGATCACGGTATCATAACATACATGCTACTAAGTTTTCACGCATCATTGATCTTCTGTCATTGAAATAGCGCCCTCTAAAGTTTCAAAAACGCTTACCTTTGAATGCCCCTCATTGCGTCATGCATGGCCAAACCCGTACCCTTTCTTGGATTTAGGGTCTTCAAGATATGCCCTTTCATGCCATTTAAAAAAATATATACCTTACAACTGACGAAATATCTCAAAAATGCTCCTGAAAATCAGCAAAATACCCAAAATGCACTTTACTGCCAGCACAACTTCAACTTGCTCTTATTTCCTTATTATTGAAGCTTATTCTTTTTAACTTGGCAGATATGAGTATTGATATATACTTAAACAGTTCGTTAATGTTTTGTAACAGAAACTAACAAATTGCTGACGGTAGCTTAAAATTATTGTGCAAAACCTTCATTTTTAATGTCTTTCTTTATATGGCATTTACTTCCGGTCTATTGCCTCCACACAAATAAAAGTGGTATCAATGTCACCGCATTGGAATACTCTTTCTAGTGATACCAAATACGACATAGGTTACAACAGAAAATTTCAAGATAAGTCAATCTGAACACATGGTATCCTGCTCACAATGCACACATTTTCAACAACCACATATGGGCCGCCAATATGGTCTAAAAAATTTTACTCGAGAATGTAACTTCCTATGGACAGCAAAAAGTGCTAATATCCAATTTGATTAACATGTAATATTTGTTAGTCCTCCCTGCCACCGTTCCTCATCAAAATTCATTCTAATTTGGTAGACATGTTATCCATAATTAGTGACCATAACTTTAGAAATAACGCCCTCTATTGCAAAGTCTTAAAATAGTTGAATTGCCATAACTTCCTTTGAATTTATTTTTTTCTCATATTTTCAGGGTTTGCCAATTGTATCATTTCACATAATCTAACTGTGTTTTACGCATCAGTGACCATTCCTTTAAGAAATAGCGCCCTCTAATATTTTGAGAATGTATATCATCTACAGTTTTCTTTCTATCTCTTTCTGTTTCTTGCCCTCTATTAAATCAGAGGCGTCAATGCATGCACATCGTTCTGAAACGATTGCAGTTCTAGTCTTCTTCTTCTTCTTCTTCTTCTTCTTCTTCCACCAAAATCCCATTTGTTTAACACATGGTTTTGTTAGCTCTACCCTGACTCCGTCCTTCATCCAAATTCAACCAAATTTGGTAGACATGTTGTCCAGCATCCCTAGTTGTGCCTCTCGTCTTCCATTTTCCAAAATCACTCATGCATGACCATCCAGGCGCCATTTTGTCAATTTCAAGTCCATTTGCATACCATTCTTCATTCTTTCATATCTCACTTATCCTGCATGCTACAGACTTCTAACAAATTGCTATAGATAGTCCAAGAGTTGCTCCATCATCTGCGACGTATAACTTGACCTTCAAAATGCCATCTTCATGCCTTAAATTCAAATCCGAAATAGCCTTCCTTCAAAAACTTCATATTTATTGAAATGTAATGTCTAAAAGTCGTAAAATGGCCGTAACTTTTGTGTTTTTATTCAATTTGCGCTCATTCTTTTAGAAATTGATCACGGTATCATAACATACATGCTACTAAGTTTTCACGCATCATTGATTTTCCGTCATTGAAATAGCGCCCTCTAAAGTTTAAAAAACGCTTACCTTTGAATGCCCCTCATTGCGTCATGCATGGCCAAACCCGTACCCTTTCTTGGATTTAGGGTCTTCAAGATATGCCCTTTCATGCCATTTAAAAAAATATATACCTTACAACTGACGAAATATCTCAAAAATGCTCCCGAAAATCAGCAAAATACCCAAAAATGCACTTTACTGCCAGCACAACTTCAACTTGCTCTTATTTCCTTATTATTGAAGCTTATTCTTTTTAACTTGGCAGATATGAGTATTGATATATACTTAAACAGTTCGTTAATGTTTTGTAACAGAAACTAACAAATTGCTGACGGTAGCTTAAAATTATTGTGCAAAACCTTCATTTTTAATGTCTTTCTTTATATGGCATTTACTTCCGGTCTATTGCCTCCACACAAATAAAAGTGGTATCAATGTCACCGCATTGGAATACTCTTTCCAGTGATACCAAATACGACATAGGTTACAACAGAAAATTTCAAGATAAGTCAATCTAAACACATGGTATACTGCTCACAATGCACACATTTTCAACAACCACGTATGGGCCGCCAATATGGTCTAAAAAAATTTACTCGAGAATGTAACTTCCTATGGACAGCAAAATGTGCTAATATCCAATTTGATTAACATGTAATATTTGTTAGTCCTCCCCTGCCACCGTTCCTCATCAAAATTCATTCTAATTTGGTAGACATGTTATCCATAATTAGTGACCATAACTTTAGAATTAGCGCCCTCTATTGCAAAGTCTTAAAATAGTTGAATTGCCATAACTTCCTTTGAATTTATTTTTGTCTCATATTTTCAGGGTTTGCCAATTGTATCATTTCACATAATCTAACTGTGTTTTACGCATCAGTGACCATTCCTTTAAGAAATAGCGCCCTCTAATATTTTGAGAATGTATATCATCTACAGTTTTCTTTCTATCTCTTTCTGTTTCTTGCCCTCTATTAAATCAGAGGCGTCAATGCATGCACATCGTTCTGAAACGATTGCAGTTCTAGTCTTCTTCTTCTTCTTCTTCCACCAAAATCCCATTTGTTTAACACATGGTTTTGTTAGCTCTACCCTGACTCCGTCCTTCATCCAAATTCAACCAAATTTGGTAGACATGTTGTCCAGCATCCCTAGTTGTGCCTCTCGTCTTCCATTTTCCAAAATCACTCATGCATGACCATCCAGGCGCCATTTTGTCCATTTCAAGTCCATTTGCATACCATTCTTCATTCTTTCATATCTCAGTTATCCTGCATGCTAAAGACTTCTAACAAATTGCTATAGATAGTCCAAGAGTTGCTCCGTCATCTGCGACGCATAACTTGACCTTCAAAATGCCATCTTCATGCCTTAAATTCAAATCCGAAATAGCCTTCTTTCAAAAACTTCATATTTATTAAAATGTAAAGTCAAAAAATCGTAAAATGGCCATAATTTTCTTGTTTTTATTCATTTTGAGCTCATATATTCAGGAGTTGATTACAGTACCATATCATACATACTTCTCAGTTTTCACGCATCACTGCTTTTTCGTCATTGAAATAGCGCCCTCTAAAGTTTCAAAAACACTTATCTTTGAATGCTCCTCATTGCGTCATGCACGGTCAAACCCGTACCCTTTCTTGGATTTAGGGTCTTCAAGATATGCCCTTTCATGCCATTTAAAAAAATATATACCTTACAACTGACGAAATATCTGAAAAATGCTCCCGAAAATCAGCAAAATACCCAAAAAGGCACTTTAATGCCAGCACAACTTCAACTTGCTCTTATTTCCTTATTATGTAAACTTATTCTTTCTTACTTGGCAGATCTGAGTATTGATATATACTTCAACAGTTCGTTAATGTTTTGTAACAGAAACTAACAAATTGCTGACGTCAGCTTAAAATTATTGTGCAAAACCTTCATTTTTAATGTCTTTCTTTATATGGCATTTACTTCCGGTCTATTGCCTGCGCACAAATAAAAGTGGTATCAATGGCACCGCATTGGAATACTCTTTCCAGTGATACCAAATACGACATAGGTTACAACAGAAAATTTCAAGATAAGTCAATCTGAACACATGGTATACTGCTCACTATGCACACATTATCAACAACAGAATTGTACACAGTGTCTATTGCATTGATAAACTCAGTTCATGCATGCACATCGTTCTGATATGTACTTAACACTGGGTTACGTTAATGAATTGTCAGTGAATTTGTATGCTTATTTCTACTACACTCTGTACGTCTTTATCTCTCTCTCTCTCTCTTTGTTCAGCGGCCACATGGTCTAAAAATGGACGAAATCTGTTTGACTCGAGAATGTAACTTCCTATGGAAGGCAAAATCTGCCAAAATCCAATTTGATTAACATGTAATTTTTGTTAGTCTTCGCCTGCCTCCGTTTCTCATCCAAATTCATTTTGATTTGATAGACATATTGTCCATAATTAGTGACCATAACCTTTAGGAATAGCGCCCTCTCGTGCAAAGTCTTGAAATAGTTAAATTGCCATAACTTCCTTGTTTGAATTTATTTTGGTCTCATGTTTTCAGGGTTTGCCAATTGTATCATTTCACATACTCCAACTGTGTTTTATGCATCAGTGACCATTCTTTAAAAAAATAGCGCCCTCTAATATTTTGAGAATGTATATCATCTAGAGTTTTCTCTCTATCTCCTTCTGTTTCTTGCCCTCTATTAAATCAGAGGCGTCAATGCATGCACATCGTTCTGAAACGATTGCAGTTCTAGTTATTACTAGTATTATCATCTTTATTAAGTGTTATAATTTGACCTTTCATTATTATAATCGTAATTATCAATTAAAATGGTGACATGATCATGAAATACAATAGATGGCACTATCACTACTTGTATGTTGGTCATTATTGTCATTGAATATGAACAATAATCTAAATATCTAATTTTATTACAGAAAAGGCTATTAAAAGTATAATAACAAAAAGTCTTAAAATTTCAAGGGTTAAAATCATAAAGGTCTAGGCCAATGCTCTGAAAAAGTATGCCTCAAGGCCAAGGCCGATTATCAATGCACTACAACACTGGCCGGAATAAATTGATTTTTTTTTGTCAAATGATACTCCTGTTTATCATTAACCAGTGATGTTATTTGTCAATATTCTGAAATGTTAGTTCATTGACCTCTGCCAGCTCGTGATGGTATACTGTTAAGACTTATGATACACGAAATCTGTCTAGAATATCAGGGTACCTTGAAAGTCAATACCAAATAACCCTTTTTTACTAAAACAATATTTATTATGAACAAATGATGCAAAACTTCAATTGTATATTTCAAGGTCGTGAACCTTCACGTCATTCAGCTCTAAATGTGTTAGTAGAAGTCAAATATGAAAATTTACATCTCAATTTTAAAATGGATATTATGACAAGATATGTCAATAGTGAAAGGTTAATGCTTTAATCATGTTTTTAAAGTGCTAGTATCAGATAAGTGTTTGTACTACTACGATTTTAATCATGAAAGATTCTCACGATGGCAGAAATTTTCATTTTGGGGGCAAATCAGACGTTTCCTACCAATTGGATTTATAGACTGGTACTTTTGGGGACTGTGGTGATAATTGATAAAGGTCTGCAAGCGTAGACTATACTTTGTTATTACACGTGACTACTTGCATGGAGAAAGTTATGGCTGCTGTCAAGATGACGTAGTAGTGATCATCGTTGTTGCATCTCACCTAATAAATGTCTGTTGTATATACGTTTAAAGAACTGCCTACTGGACTTTTGATTTATATAACCTAAGTTCTAACCATGGTGTCAGATCCTGCATTATTATGTTGAGTAACCCACCGAGCTTTGAGATGGAGGAATCATTGAAATCAGGCCAGTTCATTCCATTTTCTCCCTAACCCCAGTGAGGAGAGAGATGGTGAAAGAAAAAGAGCTTATTGTATTGTGTATCAGTGAATGACCATTGCTGTATGTGTGATGTTATGTCCATAGTAATTGGCTATGTCGTTGTATGGATTTGGAGTGCATGAATGTGCCTGGCCAAATTACAGTATGACGGACAGTTAGCGTGACGTTTATGGGACATGAACATTACATCTCAGTGAAAGTAGTAATAATTGAGCAAACATAATTGTTGGAAAGATACATATTCTTGCTAATTATTATACTGTTCATGAGTATATGCACAAGTGATATTGGTATGTTAAAGAGGGTGGATAGTTTTGGTAAATTCCTCGAAATCGGCCTGTCACCATTCTAATTAATTTGTATGTAATATGAATGTGTATGCCCTAAAACAGTCATGATGTAGATGATATGAAATGAAATGGTATTTTTCATGATAAATTATGCTCTTTTTTGTGTGAATTTAACACTGCGGGGATACCCGATAAAGTTTCAAAGATACCATAGGCCTAGGTCCTGCGGGCGGATCACCACTGCTGCCGTGCGTGTGCTACGCGAGAACGACAATGTAGTCCGCTACACAATTTAGTTGTCACTCAGCTCAGTTTACAATTACAAGGCTCGTTGATGTTGATACATTGCGTTTTCCTTTTTTTTTTCTTGCATCAGATTAGACTTTAGATCTAAAATCCTCGATCGCATATCGATATTACTTTACGTTACATGCAACATCACTCTGTTTTCCTACCTTCCTTGCTCTTGCCTCGGCTGGGGCTTGCATTCGATAAACAACCCGATCGTCCTCATTTAAAAAAAAAGAAGTGGAACCACGGTGTGATACGCTGTTGCACATAAATATGCTCTCTAACTGTCGATATAACACGGGAACAATTTGTAAAACTGAATATAGAATGAATACACAACTGGCACAGAACTGGAAAAAAAACACATCTTTTCGGTTCTTCTCTGACTTCCCGCGTGTTAGTCTCGGCTCATATGTTGTTTCAGATCGTTTAATAAAAAAAGTTTATTCTATGATTCTGATTAATAAAGAGAAAAAAGGGGAAATAAAACCAACAGAAAGAAACCCTTACAAACGAATTTCCAAGATTATGCATCCTGTTTTATTTTTTGGAAATGCACCGATTTCTCAATAAAATTATATACAAACCGTCTTTGGGTTACCAGTATTTGAATTTATAGACTAGCTTCACTATGCACGTTGGCTATATGTATCGGCCTGGCCTATGGGAATTTCATTCACTTGCATGATACGTGTGTGTGTGCGAGGCCGGGATGTGTGTTTTTGTGTTGAAGAATCACTGCAGGTTACGTAAGGAGGTTTGCCCTGCACGCTGAATTTATACTGTACTCGTAGTAATAAAAGGTCATGGACAGTTCAGTCCACTGGTTGTACACGTACATGTAGTTAGAATCCATGCAGGATATGCAAATCCCTGGTCCATGCATGTTCACTTTTCTCAGTCACTGATGTTCTGTCAGGAGAACATATGAATTCATCTCCTACCCAGAGATAATCGAGCTCTAACTAAAACTGAGTATGTAATCATTGTCCAATTTTGGAAAACTGGCAATCCTATGGAAATAGTAATGAACTTGTACATAAAGTTATGGAATTTATTACAGAACGTCACCGGCAATTGCCAACATTTTGTTCAAAACAAGAATATATATATATAAACAGATAAACAAAAACAAAAGAGTATTTTTTGTCAAACAAAACATAAAATGACATTCAGTTTGAAAGTATATTTTTCCAAAATTTCACATGGTAAACCACTAACTAAATAGGCCTGCCAAAAAAATGAAATGTTGGTCGATCGTCATACTTTTCTCCATATTTCTGTTTTCTCCTTTCTCTTTATAACTGCCATGGGGGGGACACTGCATGACGCCATATTACTGTTATGAATATCTATCTCACTTTTCAGATCTCTATGCATATATTCAGTGATCGATGTGCGCAGATTTTACCTTCTTATAACTTTAGACTGAATGAATATATTATTTTTATAACGTGTTTTTTTGTGGGGGCGGGGTCATTTTCATATGGAAAAAATGGCAACGGTCACTTGATCTGCAACTAACTGTCCTATATCCACATGAGAAGCATAGCGATCAATTGAACGGAGTCCATCGCAACAAAAAAGTTTATTTGAATAAAAAGAAAAATCCAAGCACTGAACATTTCATCAAAATGGGATGTAAACTTTTTTATGATCATAATTTCACATAACAGTAATTTATATGCACATCCTGGTCTGTATATGACTGACGCCCTGACGACGTGTATGAAATATGACTATCTAATTTCCTCCTCATTGAAATGTGTCAAAAAGTGTTATTTGTTCCTGAATATGTGGATAACCGTTGTGGATTACATTTTGATGGTTGCGTTCAAGTTGGTCCTTATTTTCAAATATCTAAAACTATTCAAACAATTTCTTTTCTTTCATTTTACATCCGGTTTTCGTGGAATTTTCAAAATTATGCAGTGTTTGATTTTTTTAATTAATTGATTCAAATCAATACTTTCTGGGGTGGACATTGAACCATGTGCGCAATGCAAAAATAGCAGGGACAATGATTTAATTATAAGCACATTGTTCCAGTCATTATAAGCACAAGAAGAAGAAACTGAGAACGAGAAGGAAAAATTGCAAGAGAGAAATTAGTAGATAAAGAAAGAAAGAACTGAAGAAGGGGGAGGGGCTAAAATCGCGTCGTTGGGAATTTCTTCTGACAACGATGGCCTCAAAACTTTATTGCAACTTTCCGTTTCTAACTTTACAAACAAGTCATGCACATACACATGTACGTCCCTCATTATAAAATGGATAAATATCAGGATATTGTCAATCGGACTGTATTTATGAGAGAAAAGCTAAAAAAAAATATGGTGCGTTATCGGCCTAAATTATTAATTGCAACATAATTCATAGTGCATTGAAATAGGACCTGGCCATGGAGGATGATCTATATTGTTACTGGGGGTGCTGTGACAATGCTCAATGTTCATTTTACCCGTTCTAATAAATAAAAAAAAATCTTACTTGACATCTAACACGAAACGAGTGACCATTTCAAACTTTCTTCAAAACGTAGAATTTTATAAGAACCTTTTTACTGTAATTTTTGAGCTTGCCTGACACATTCATTCCAATTTGATATTGACTGAACATTATACTGATAAATCGTTCTTGTCCCAAGATTGCTAAGAAACAAACGTTGTTCATGCACCTATACCCTGGTCAAAATAATGGCAATGGGTACATGCTCAGTTTCAAGTTTCCAATTTGCACCTTCCTAATGAGTCTGAGCAGAAATACAATTTAGTAAAGAAGAACATAGCTCTTTTAGAGGCATCTTTACAACTAATATATCGGAGACAGACATGGTACCAGGGGCGTCGATCCATTTTTCAGATTGGGGGGGGGGCAAAATCATTAATGTTCCAAAGGCGCTCGATCGTACAAAACACTCACCCACACACCACACACACACACACACACACATAAATATATATGCATATATACATATATATATATGACTCATGAGACCCAGACACGTATCTCACAAATTAATGCGAGCGCGAAGCGCGAGCTGATATACTGACAGGAAAAGCGTGCCTGTTTAGGACTGTTTGTAGTAACTCATGAAGAGGATGCATATCTCACTACACAGATAGTACGAGTGCCGAGAGTGAGCTGAAATTTCCTTATATTCTGACCTGAAAACTTGATATTCTAAGCATTTTTGGTACCAATGATAAGATTTGTATCTAAAAGAACAATAGATGCGAGCTGAAAATTTTGATATTTCGATCTGAAAAACAGTTTAGTGGACATTTTTGATGAAGAACAAGATATATATCAAAGAAAGAATGATTGCAAATCGAAGCAGAAGTTCTTAGAACTGAAAGTGGGACATTTACATTCACCTATTTAATCATGAAAAGTATGGGTTTTTGCTACAGAAATGATGCGAGCGCGAAGCGCGAGCTGAAAATTTGTATATTCCAATCTGAAAAGCGGACATTTTGAGCACGATTTTAAATAAAGAACGAGTTGTGTATCACCATCTCGCTTGCTGAACATTACAATCTTGTTTTTTTAATGCATATCCGGAATTATTGGGGGGGGGGGGGGGCAAAATGATATGTTTGCCCCCCCCCCAATATTTTCATTGGTGGGGCGATCGCCCCCCTGCCCCCCCCCCCCCAGGATCGACGCCTCTGCATGGTACCAGCCTTCGCTGATGGGGGTGGGGAGGCGGATTTGTTTCTGCCATATTTTTCCCGATTGGCAGCTAGAAGCTTGATTTGTGTACTATTTGAAGGGGAGCACCACTATACCTTTATTCTTAAAAATTGGCATGAATATATGATAATCTCATAAGCTTTATCTAAATAGTTCGAGCGCGAAGAGCCAGCTAATTTTGTTTTTTAAATTTTATGTGTTTTGTCCTAAAATTTGATCAATCTAGGCAATTAATGTTTGTGGTCCTAAACAAATTGTGTATGCAACTAAATAATTATTGCGAAGAGTGAGTAGAAATCTGTAATATACGTTTTGATCTGATCGAAAGGGACCTTGTCAAGGACTTTTTGCATTTAACAATGAATGCGTTACATGTTTCACCAATCAAATAGCGCGAGCGCAATTTTTTTTACCTAAAGAAGGGAACTCGAAGGCTTTTTTTTGTAAACGCGAACAGGATAGGTATATCACTGAACAATGATGCGAGAGCAAAGCGTAATAGGTAGGCGTATAGGTATAGAAAATAATATAGGTATATAGGCCTATTACCTATAAACCAATCAAATTTTACACAGCGCGAGTAGAAGATACTAATATTCAGACCATAAAAGTGACATTTTTACAGAACACTTTCTAAAAATCAATTTGTAACTTTTTGAATTAAAGTTCGATTACTGAGCTGAAGTATGTTCTGAATACAGACTTTAAAAATTTGATACTTCAAACTCCATATTGTGCATGATATGTAAATCACCTAGCATGCAGGCTATGCGAGCACGAACAGTGAGCAAAAATTTTATAAAGTGACATGAAAGATTTGTTTATTTTCCAAGTCTTACTCATTTTATTTCATTCATTCGTCTTCCTTCTCTAATTTATTTCACTTATTTCTCCCCCCCCCTTTATTTTGGTTATTGCTCCGCCAAAAAGGGGGACGATCCGTCGACCTCTGTGAAAGTTTAAAGTGAAAATATTCTGTAATGATCATGATGATGACAGGATCATGTATAGGCAAGGCTTACAAATCCATGGGGGCGAAGCGGCCACTTATAGCCCCCTCCCCCTCTATTGGCGGCGAAAAGGGAAGCTATGAGAAAAAGAGGGAATGAAAAGATGAGTTAGGGAAGAAAATTATAAAAGAAGGAAGAAAGTATCATAAAACTTAATCGGGAAGGGATAGATAATAAAAAAAGAAATAGTTCATAATATAAACAGAAAATTTGCTCACGCTTCGTACTCGCATTGACTTGAGCGACATAACAATCTGTTCAACATGTTCAAGAGGATATCAACTGCCCTAAACTATTTTTCAAGTCTAGTCAATAAGTACAAATTATTCTGCTCACGATTCGAATATTAATTGTCTTTTTTATTCAGCAATACACATACTCTTCATGAAATACAAGAAAAGTTCTAAATTCATATTCCAAAATATCAGTTCGCGCTTTGCGTTCACAAATTGCGTTCAATATCCGCTTCACAATTCTCCCATAGTGCTTGAAGGTAGCTGAAGTAACATTTCTCTATCATTTTTCATAATACCATATTCGTGAATTTTCATATACACCAAAAAAATTAAGATATACCCTAAAATTACATTATACTGTACAAAAAACACCGAGAACGAAACATAAATAACCCACTACCATCGATTGATATCGAGGACATGACCTCTTCCCCCTTTCAAATAAATTGAGATCCATTTACGCGCATGCACATCTAATACTCCCCTCTCCCCATTTCTCTCCAAAATAATACGAGTCCGATACCCTCCAGGAATTGCTCGGAGTTCGGGGAGGGGGGGGGGGGGGTGAGTGTCGATCCAGGGGGATAGGGAATACATTAACTTCCCTTAATTCGACAGTCATAAGTTTTTTATGAATTATAATGACAAGTATGTTCATGATAAGGAGGGAGTACATTATTATGATCATAATTCTGGTACCATCGAAACTCCCGCTAGCATTGCTGATATAGTCCTTTTAGCACTTATTAGACTTGGTCTTCCCCCATCATGGTGCATTTGACCCCCCCCCCATTGAAGAGAAAAGAATAGTAAAAGAGAAGGGTGAAACATGAGTATCACGTCAAAATATATCACAAAGTTATATTTTTGTATTGAATTCAAATGGTAAAAAAAAGATTGCTCGCTCGTAGCTTTTCAATAGTAATAATTTTATCCTTTTATGCACTCGTGCCCCCCGTACAAATTTTGGACTGGTTATGGAACTGACCACCCCCCTCAAAAAAATAATCATAATGTTAATAAAAAATATATAGGCCTTAGACTGGTTATGGAACTAACCACCCCCCCCCCCCCTTTAAAAAAGTAATCATAATGATAATAATAAATTATAGGCCTAAATGTAAAAAAAAATTAAATACTCCCATCAGGGACCAAACTTAATTGTGTCAGTTATCCAATCCCATGAAAACCGACACTGGACACCCATACATACATGGCAGTAAAAACGAAAATGGGGGGGGGTGCATGGGGTATGCCCCCAAATTCTTTGGCTAGGATTTACCATTTAATAACTAGGATAAAATGCTGGGTTGGTACCTCCGAAACCTCGCCGAAATTCAGCAATAACAAATTAGCAAGCTATTCCAGACATTATGGCACATACGTCATCACATTTTTTTTCCTCCCGTTCTTTTTTTTTATACTCCTCGATCGTCAATCCGGAGGTGTTTTTCTGGGCCTAATTCCACTTTCCACTTTTCCTTATCCCTTTTCTTTATTTTTAAATTCATCTTCATCGTTATCACATAGGCCGATCCAGGGGCGAAGTACCCTGGTCCCCCTATATAGTGGCGGAGCAAAATATCACGATACAAGTTTTTCGCTCGCGCTCGCACTTGCATGTTTGATGTCGAGATACAAATCTTCCTCAACAGGCCGATATGGTATGCTAGCTAGCATTATTTATCAAGTACCCATTCTCTAGTACTCATAATCTCATGTATTCCATAAATTCTCAAAATAATCCTATTCAGGTCTAATTGTCAAAACATATATATATATATATATATATATATATATATATATATATATATATATATATATATATGATATACAAAACCTATTTTAGCTCGGACATCGAGCTGTTGTTATTTTGTTTGATTTACATTTTTTAATTGCAGCCGTAATCCGTTTTATGGTATCATTATCAATGCAGCTCACGCTACGCGCTACCTAGCAATTTTTGTCAAGTACCCATTCTCTAGTACTCATATATTCCATAAATTCTCGAAACATTCCTATTCAGGTCTAATTGTCAAAACCTATTAGCTAGCGCTGCACGCTCGCAATTTGATTGGTGAGAAATTTAACTCTAAAACAAACTATTCAAAAATTCTTTTATGACAATTTATCAAAATTTTCGGTTCGTGATTTGTGCTTTCTATTCATAAATACGAAAATGCTTAGAATATCCAATTTTCCGAACTTGATATCAACAAATTTCTCGCTCTCATCGAGCTTATGAGATAATTAACAATTTCATGAATTTCCAACAATTATATTGTCCTTTTTTCAGAATGTCGACAAGTTTCAGTCTCGCGATTAGGGAGACTAATAGGACGATAATTACCATTTTCATATGATGACAAAAAATAGAATATCAGCTCGCGCTTCGCGCTCGAATCTTAAGTGCGATCTAACTCCAATTTACAATTGTCATTGTCAGTGTTTGAATCTAGTGCTTATATATTGACGTTTTCATATCTAATATCAAAAATATTCTGCTCGCACTTCGCGCTCGCATTATAGATGTAGGAAGATTACCTAGTTAGACCCATCTTGTGTACCGTTTTTAGCTCTAAATCTCAATTTTTCCCATCGCACTTAGCGCTCGTATTGTATATACCCATCCAGTTCAGGATTAAAGAAAATGCATAGAACTGTAGAATGCCAATTTTCTTAGTTTGAATGTCAAAATGATCGGCTCTCACTTCGCGCTCACATTACTCGATTTTTGAAAATAGGCCTACATGAATGTATCGTCATGGCTATACTGCAATCAGAACAGGTCCCCTTCTATCAGGCTAGCGCTTCAGATTCATGTTCGCAGTAGTTATTAGTTAGATATACGAATCTTGCTCAGGATCAAAATCACTACTAAGAACGTTTTTTCAGGAAAAAATATGACATTTCCAAAGTAGCTCTCGCTTTACGCTCGCACTATTGAATAGGGGATTATAGGATTAAACATTTATGCTGTTGAGAATAAAGTTGACTATTACAGGGGCCGCGGAATGGTTTTCAAGGGGGGGGGGCTGACCATTAAACAATCGCAATCATATGGTAATTTTTACGTTTTTGTACACGGTTTTGGAAAAAATTGGGGGGGGGGGGGTAAATCCCCCAGCCCCCCTCCCCTCCCGCTTATAGCGATCGATCGTGGAAAATATGGGTGACCCCCCCCCATATTGGCGAAAGCTGGATACGCCCCTGCTATCATAATAGCTCGTTCCATTCTAATTTCCTGTTTCCTTATTCCTCATTTCCTTCCCCTTCACGAGACAAATTCCCGTTCCATTTTCCAATTTCTTATATATATATATATATATATATATATATATTTTTTTTTTTTTAATCCCCATCATTTATTAGTATTTCGCGATTGTCTCACTTGCAGGCCTACATCTCTTCATTTTCCTCTTTCCTTCCCTTTCTTCTCGCCTTTCTTCTCTCCATGTTCTTTCTTTTCCTTTTCTTATCAATTTCATTGTTTTCTTCTCTTCTTCCTTTTGTTTACCTTTCATTTTCATTTTCTTTTCTCCCTTTTTCCCATTTCTCTTTCCCAATGCATGCGTTGAAATATGACGTGAAAATCATGAACACAATCATCGTACACCATACGTTGTACACGCAAAAATGTGTATGTGACTGTTTTGCTCAGCGAGCGTGCCAATGTCGATCGCAGTGTAGTTCAATGCATGGAGAAGATGTATCACGTGGTTCAACCAATCTTGCACCTTTTCGTACGAGAAAAATTGTAGCCAAAATTTTCACAGAAACATCTCCAATACGTACGTTTTCATGAACATACGTTTACATGAACGTAACATGAAGGTAACATGTGAACTACAGGTTGGACGGACAGCATAAGGGTAAGAAGGTCCATATATTTGTTATTCTCTATGCTAACCAATCTATTTTCGATGTTACGTTGCCTGTACTGTGCTCGCTGGGGGAGAAACTCGACGGATGCATTGCTGTAACAGCTGATTGACGAGCGTACACGGAATTAGCAGACGATACTCGCAGGGATATTTCGGGTTGGTAAAAGTGGAATGACCAGCGATCGACGAAATAATCAGTCGTGGACGGTAGTGGGCGCTATGTGAGTGCTCGTAAATTCAGCAAAATTCAGCGAGGAAAATGAAGTCATTTCTCAGCATTTATTTGAAATTTTGATATTTCCAAGAAGAAATATTGTCAATTTCTCATTGAACTATTATCAGCAATTGTTATTCAATGGAAAAGATCCACTCAAGCGCAATTTTTGTATCCTTTACCAACACTATCCACGAGCTTTAAAGTTACTAAACTAAAAAGTAAGACAAAGTTACTAACATTAACGATACACAGAAACAAAGACAACAACAGACAAAATGACAAATCTAAGTCAACCTCTTCCACTTGACTTAAAGGGAAATATTTCCGAGAATTGGAAATAATTCAAACAAAAATTCACTCTATACAATGTTGCCTCAGGAATGTCAGAAAAAGATGACAAGTCACAAACATCAATGCTTCTACACGTAATTGGTGATGCTGCCTTGGAATTGTATAATACGTTTGTATTTGCCGAGGATGAGAGCATGAAGCTTGAGAAAGTGTTGGACAAATTTGAGGAATATTGCATGCCAAAACGTAATCTAACGTATGAGAGACATAGATTTTTCACAAGATCACAATTAGAGCATGAGAGTGTTGATCAGTATGCAACTGAATTGCGAAGTCGTGCACAGTCGTGTGAGTTTTCTTCGTTGAAAGAGAGTCTGTAACGGGACAGAATTATCTGTGGTATCTTAGATGATGGTCTAAGAGAGCATTTGTTGAGGCTAGATGATCTCACATTGAGTTCAAGATAGATACTGGAGCTCAAGCTAACACTCTCCCTGAAACAATCTATCACAAATTGAAACCGAAACCAAAACTACAAAAAGCCAAAGTGAAGTTAACAGGTTACTATGAGACTAACATTCCAGTAAAAGGTCGTTGTTATGTCCAAATGGAGTACAAAGGAATTAAACACAGTGTTCAATGTTTCATCATTCCTGGAAATCGTCAACCATTGCTAGGTCTCAGAACGAGTGAAGACTTGTGTCTAGTAAAACGCGTCTGTCATGTTGATAAACAAAAAGAGATAAAAACAGGCAAAACTGTAGTGCAAGATTATGACAATGTATTTGTAGGATTAGGATGTCTTCCAGGCAAACATCACATTACATTGAAAGACAATGCACAACCAGTTCAACATGCATGTCGCAAAGTTCCATTTCCACTCCAAAAGAAACTAAAAGAGGAACTAGATAAGATGGAAAACATGGATGTAATCAAACAGGTTGATGAACCGACAGATTGGGTGTCTTCTCTTGTTGTAGTCAAGAAAAAGAATGGTCAACTCAGGGTCTGTCTAGATCCGCGTGATCTTAATCGTGCAATCAAACGAGAACACTATAAATGGCCTTCTAGAGCTGAAATAACCTCTCAATTTGCTGGAGCCAAGTATTTCAGTAAATTAGATGCATCAAGTGGTTTTTGGCAAATCCAACTAGATGAAGATAGTTCCAAGCTTTGTACATTTATCACTCCGTACGGAAGGTATAGATTCTTGAGACTACCTTTTGGTATCTGCAGTGCTCCTGAAGTATTTCACAAGATAATACATAACTTGTTTGTAGATATACCTGGTGTCAATACCATGATGGATGAGATAGTGGTATGGGGACGCACTCAAGAAGGGCATGACGATCGTCTGAGAATAGTTCTAGACATTGCACAAAAATCAAACCTGAAACTCAATCGAGACAAGTGTGAGTTCAATGTGAACCAGATGACTTTCATTGGTGACTTGATCAGCCAAGATGGAGTCAGACCAGATCCTAAAAAGGTGGCTGCCATCAGAAACATGGCAAGACCAACCTGTAAACAGGACATACAAAGGTTCTTGGGGATGATAAACTACCAAGCAAAATTCATTCCAAACCTATCAACAAGGTCAGCACCTCTACGTATTTTGCTTGACAAGAAAGTAGAGTGGATGTGGGAAAATGAACAAGAAAAAGCATGGTGCGAACTGAAAGAAGCTCTAATGAGTCAACCAGTGCTTCATTTCTATGACTGCACAAAACCCACAAAGATATCAGCTGATGCTTCATAAAATGGACTAGGAGCAGTTCTCCTACAGCAACATGAACAAAATTGGCATCCAATAGCTTACGCATCAAGAGCTATGACTGATGCAGAAACACGTTACGCTCAGATAGAAAAAGAACTCTTAGCTATCACTTACGGATGTGAAAAATTTCATCAATATATCTATGGTCAAAAGATAGAAGTTGAAACAGATCACAAGCCACTTATCCCATTGTTTGTTAAGTCATTGGCAGATTGTCCTTTACGCATTCAAAGATTACTAATCAGAGTACAGAGATATGATCTGAAAGTGTCATATACACCTGGAAAGTACATGTTCACTGCCGATACACTGTCACGAGCAGTAGATCCAAAAGCAGAATTGAATGTTGAAACTGAAGAAGATATCAGAGTCTATGTAGATATGATAGTACAAGCAATGCCAGTAACATCAAACAAAAGACAAGAAATTGTTGAAGAGACCAAAAAAGATGTAGAGCTTCAAGAGTTGCTAGCCACCATCAGAAATGGTTGGCCAGAAAGTAAGCAACAATGTCCAGCTAGAATAAAACAGTACTGGAACATTCGAAGTGAACTCTCTGAAGCAGATGGAATCATATTCAAAGGTTCTAAGACAGTAATTCCAACTTCCATGAGACAATATATACTAAACCAAGTACACGAAGGTCACTTAGGCATTGAGAAATGTAAGAAACGTGCTAGGGAAGTAATCTATTGGCCAAGAATCAATGCAGACATCACTGAAATGGTCCAAAATTGTACTTCATGCCTAATGTACAAACCAAAACAACAGGCTGAAAGCCTAAATCCACATGCCGTGCCTAATCGTCCTTGGGAAAAAATTGCAGTAGATCTATTCACTTTGAACAAAAGAGAATATATGGTCGTCGTCGACTACTACTCCCAATTCATTGAAGTATGTACTTTGACTTCAACTACAAGCAAGGCCGTGATTAATCACATGAAAGCGATATTTGCTCGTCATGGTACACCATGTGAACTGATGTCGGATAATGGTCCTCAATTTGCAAGCCAAGAATTCAAAAGCTTTGCAAAAGAATGGGATTTTCACCATACCACATCGAGTCCACATTATCCACAATCAAATGGCCTCGCAGAAAATGCTGTGAAGATTGTCAAAAATCTCATACTGAAGTCACAACACAGTGGACAAGATATCCACAGAGCTTTAAAAGTCTATCGAAGTTCACCAACAGCATGCGGAAAATCTCCAGCAGAACTTCTGTACAATCGTCAGATTAGGTCAAACCTTCCCATGCTTGATACTTTGCTCAACAACCAACAGATTGATACTAAATCTGTGAGGGGAAGAAAGGATGAGCAGAAGGTGAAACAAAAAGAGCGATTCGATAAACATGCTCATGACTTGCCAAAGCTAAAACCTGGAGATCATGTGATACTCCAAGACATGAAAACTAATACCTGGTCACAACATGGTATCATAAAGTCTGTCAATAATCATAACAGATCATACCAAATCGAAACAGCCACAGGCGAGATACGTCGCAGAAACAGACGTCACCTCAGGCCAGATCCCAGACACCAAGCCGAGTCTATTCCATTACCAGTACAGGATGACTTCGAGCTAGATGACAGCGCAGAAGCGGAACCAGCATCTGATGTTCGCGCATCTTCGTCACCATCCCGAACAACCAGAAGCGGACGAGTCGTTAAACCGCCAGATCGTTTAAACTTGTAAATAGAGGAAAGCGAACTAAACAGAAAAACTTTCGCGTTTCGTTTTGTAAATAGCCACATGAGTTCAAAAATAACTTTGAAACTGTAAATGGTTTGAACTCTAATACAACCCCATGATAACTGCATGATTGCATGTGCATGATATAAATTTGCATGTTAAAGTTAATCAGCAATACGGGATTGAATTTATCGCTATCACAAAACTCAACAGATGTCTCTACTGGTTCAACGAATTGTCGCATCATACAAACAGCAAAATTGAAATATATATGAACTGTAATGTTGCATGTTAAAATATTTGACAACGACAGTACTCCAGCTTTAAGGGGCAGAATAATCCCCTAGTACTGTTGTAAGTGTACAGGTAGTCCACCCTGTCACTCTGTAGTTTAAGAAGTATTATATATGTGTATATAAACCTCTTTAAAGAAAGGGAGGTGTGGTGATAATTGATAAAGGTCTGCAAGCGTAGACTATACTTTGTTATTACACGTGACTACTTGCATGGAGAAAGTTATGGCTGCTGTCAAGATGACGTAGTAGTGATCATCGTTGTTGCATCTCACCTAATAAATGTCTGTTGTATATACGTTTAAAGAACTGCCTACTGGACTTTTGATTTATATAACCTAAGTTCCAACCAGGGACTTCATGGAAATGCATTGTGCTGAAATTAATTGTACTGCAATATTCTAAAAGTTTATTGACCTTTGCCAGCTCTCCTGGGTCAAAGGTCGAAAATTATAATACACACAAATCAGGGTGACCAGACGTCCCGTATTTCCCGGGATCGTCCCGTCTTTTGCTCCTCTGTCCCGGTGTCCCGACAAACCCTTCCGGGTTTCAGAATATTGAACAAAATATAGTTAATATATCTAAAAGTGAAGAATTTTCATCAATTACCCAACATATGACGAAGCAGAAACAACAATAAAATTGATAACTGTCAACTCTTGCAAGTTCTGCGGTGATTTTCTTGCTAACCCAATACCTTGCAAAGGAACTGGCCTCCTGCATGTGTGTGACAGGCTACTAGCTCGGCATGTAGGATCGGAGCAGATTTCAATTGTGCAAACAATCTCACAGTCATGATAAACAGGTTTCACACAAAAATAATCACAAAATCGGCGGGAAATTTGTATAAGTATATTTTGGATTCTCAGATTACTGATTTGGCGATGTAATTGGAGGAACAAGTTTTAATCTAACTAGATCTAATTGTTTCATCTAACTAGATCTAATTGTTTCAGCTTTCGTTTTGAGTCTTGTTGTATTTTGTGATCATGATGCGAGCTTGTAACTGGGATGGGAGAGACGGGGGGAGAGATGACTATGTGTAATGCCGCGTTGTTTCATCTAATTTTTAAATTTGACTATGTTTTTCTTTTAAATTTTATTCATTCATAAAACATTTTAGTCCTTTAAAATAAAAAAAGTATATTAAAAAACACCAAATATCATTAAGATTTTTGTTAGATTCTTGGATTTGTTTGTCTGCTTGAAATTTGATTTTTCCCTCTTTTTCTTTTCTGTCCTTCTTTCTTCATCCTTCTATCATTCTTGCTTGCCCCTTTTTGTTCCATTTATCTTTATTTCCTGATCCTTTCTCTCTCTTTCTGTTCATTTTCTATCTTTCCTTCTTTCTTTTTACTTATTTTTTTAATTTTCTTTCATCGATCCTTTCTTTCCTTAAACTTTTATTTGCTTCCTTCTCCCTTACTCTCGTTCCTATTTTCATTATTTCTCTCCTTCCATTTTTTTCTTTCATTCTTTCCTCCCTTCATTCTTTCCTCCTTTCTTTCATTATTTTATTTTTTTCCTTCTAATTATTTTCCCTTCTTCTTTCTCTCCCTCCTCCCTTCTTGTTTTTTTCTTTCTTTATTTCTTTTTCATTCTATGAAAGAAACCTTTTTTGTTCCTTCATTATTTCTTTCTTCCTCCTTTTGTCTAATACTTTTTTGGCTTTCTGTCGTTCATTTCTTTTCTTTCCAATATTATTTTGTTCACCTTAATAATAATAATAATAATGCTCAATTCTTGTATAGCGCATCACACATAGCATAGCATGTCCCTATGCGCTTAAAGAAGAAATAGTGAAAGGTATATAAGAATAAAGTAATCGAGATATTTAGATTGGACCATTAGTTCAGTTATTTTTTTATGCATTGAAAAGATATGTTTTGAGGGATCTCCTGACTGTACACAAATCACTTTGGTATCTCATTGAATTTGGTAAAGCATTCCAGAGGACGGCAGAGGCATGGGTAAAAGCACGCTCACCATATGACTTTGTAAAGACAGAGGGAACAACAAATAATGCTTTTGAGCTTGATCTAAGATTTCGGGATGGCTGGTAATAAGAAACTAAATCAAGTAAATAGGACGGGGTAATTTTATAAAAACAGTTGTGTGCAAAAACTAGAAGTTTGAATACAATCCAGGAACGGACAGGGAGCCAATGTAATTCTGTGAGAACTGGACTAATTGCTTCATACTTGCGTGTTCGTGTTACTAATCTCGCAGCTGAATTTTGAATGGTTTGAGGTTTTTTAATTTGTTTATAGGTAATCCTGAAAGGAGACTATTGCAGAAATCAATGTGACATAAAACAAAAGCATGTACCAATTTTTCAGTGGTGGGTTTGTCCAAGAATTCACGAAGTTTACCAATTTTGTATAAGGCATATGATGCAGAGCGACATTTTCCCTTCCTTTCTTTTGTTTCCTTAATCGTTTCACTTTTGACGGAAACCTTTTTTCTCTCTTTTCTTCTTTTCTCATCCTTCTTTTACTCTAACTTTCTTTTACATGATTTTTTTTCCTGGATTTTCCCCTTCATTTTTTTCTTTCTTTCTTCTCAATTCATCTCTTTTCTTTCCTCATTTCTTTCTCTTTTTTTCATTCTATCGTTCATCCTCCCTTCCTATTCTACATATTTTTTTAACAGTCTAACACTGTCATGACTGCGTAGCCTTCTTTGTTGATCTTTTTTAAAGACCTGGCTCGGTCGATCTCCTCGTGGAGCCTCCTTTGTCGATTGTCCCGTATTTCACTTTGTGATATCTGGTCACCCTGACACAAATTTTCTCTCGAATATAAAGACGCCAAAACAATCAATATTAAATACATGAAGCTATTTTTCAACGAAAACATGTTTACCATGTTATGATAATGCAAATACACCAATATTTTGATATTTGGATTTGGGTTACTGAGATCAATGTGTAATATCAACACACTCAATCTGGAATAATAGTAGTAACAGATGATAAAAAAAGCCAAAAACATCATCCACCACTACACTCTATTCTACCTTCAGCAGAATAGAGTCGAGCTGGAAGGCATCCCTTTCTTATTTTACATCGATAGTATACTCATGAATGTTAATGAGTGTAATGGACAGAATAGGCCTATTTCATGAGGTGAAAGATGAAATGATCAATTCACCAAGGCGTAGCCAAGTTTAATTTATCATTCATTTCACCCTTCACCAAATGAAATATTCTGTCCATTGCACGAATGATTATATGTTTAATTATTTGGTTTATATGATACCTACAAATAATTTTTTTTAATATGAAGTTTATGAATTCCGATGCAAAATATGCTCGGTCTGTTGATTGTCGCGTACCTACAACATGCGCAAGTGCAATGGACAAAATCGTATGGATACAAAATTGCACGGTTGATGACGTCATTGTAAAATGGGCTGAATGATTGATATCAACAACCAATTAAATGACAATGATATATCAATGTGTCATATAACCATGTCTTAACATTATGTTACATACAGAATAAAAGAGTGGTCATTTCGTATAATGACCAGTACTGCATAACGACATAATCAACCTTGTATAAATAGAAATGTGCACATAAATTGCACATTAAACAGATGTGAATATGGACAGATGGAAGGTAAAATTAAATCATGATTATCAGAATAATGTGATCATCCCTTGTGGCTGTACTAATTAGGGCAAATTTTTATTTAATTTCCGTTAAAAAAAACTGAGAAGGTGGAAAGGATACCTTTGCAGATGGTGCTAATGATGACAACGTTGAATAGAATTCTTCATGAAGTGAGGGACTGGTGTTTCCATATTCATCACCGAGACGGAGTTCCCTGAGATTAGGCATCTTACAAATGAACTCAGCGAGATCACGTGATGCAGACAGACGTTGGCTGAGATCATTGTACTTTACATCAAGATGCTCAATCTGGAATAATAGTACATGGTGAAGAAAGAAAAATACGTCATCAGACAAGGGCCTCAATGAGCCATCATACAAATATACCAGGCTTTGAATGAAAATAGTGGGAATTATTTGTCCGATTTGCTATTTTCAGCAAAAACCAATTTTGCAAGTAAAAGCAAGGGTGAATAATCCCTTCTATTCTTTTAAATAAAGGCTTGGTATATTTGTTTTATATTCTACTTTTTATAATTTAGAACGATAGATCTTGGTAAACTAGTTCTTGTACTCTTAATTCATCAATTTTAATCTGAACCTGAAGCCACGCACTCACTGGATCACTGATTAAAACCTGCGCCGTCCTTTCACGGGACTTGCCTCGTCTAGACACCTCGCTGACCGGTGCGTATGAGCATGGTCGAAGAGATTGTGGGTCTATTTCTATTCTGTGATGTTATCGACGGAATAGTGCACCATTTCACTGATATCACAGAATAATATATATTCTTCAGTGGGCATTTTATTTTCAACATTATTGTAAAATAGCGAGACTATGTTTGGTCACATGATGTTATTTAGACCAATCACCATACTGGATTTAATTTGTATGATATATATGTATATATTGGCGAGTGCCAAGCGCTTGCTGATTTTATTAGAAATACATCTGAACACATGAAACACTCTTTGTAGTCATTGCAATCATGATTATCATACGCATCTCACCAATCAAATATTGCGAGCGCGAAGCGCGAGCTGAAATTTTAGATAATTCAGACCTGAAGTGGCAGGGGCATTCTAAGGTTTCATTGTAGGAATTAACTAGGACCATATAGGTATTTCATTAACCAAATGATGCGATCTTTTTTATTTTTTTTTTATTTTTTTTTAAAGTTCCTTCGTAAAAAAGGGTAATTATCCCCCCCTTACTCTTACAATGACATCAATATTGATGTTATACATTTCACCCCTAATATTGTTCTTAACCACATATTTTGTAATTAAAATCCAGTAAAAATGGACAATTAAAAATAAATTTGAGGAATCATGTATCTGAACTTAATTCTATCATACATAGGCCTATGAAGGAATATTCCATAGGGAATTCCCAGTGAGTAGAGAAAATTCCCCTCTGGGATATTTCTTTCAAATATTTAAAAAAAATCCATGAGAAAAAATCCCTTTTCGCTTATCAAAACTGCCAACAAACCCTTTGCCAATCACTAGTATTCATGTATATTGTAAGAGAAATAATTCAAATCAATGATTTTTTTCAATTAGTCACAGCTTTACAATAGTCAAAGAGACTACAACTGTATATTTAGGATCTTTTTGATAAAAGCTCTTCTCTTGCTACATATATAGATGTAAAACTCTTAGTTTTGGAGAACAATATAGGAGATAGCTTAGTCAAAGGGTGACTATGCTACATTCTGTTACTGTGATTTTTTGTCTCACCTGCCAAGCAAAGTGAGACTATAGGCGCCGCTTTTCCGATGGCGGCGGCGACGGCGGCGGCGGCGTCAACATGAAATCATAACCTGAGGTTAAGTTTTTGAAATGACGTCATAACTTAGAAAGTATATGGACCTAGTTAATAAAACTTGGCCATAAGGTTAATCAAGTATTACTGAGAATCCTATCAGAGTTTCATGTCTGGATAGCACAGAACAAGCCGAGATGTGAACCATGGAATTGAGATATTTCTACAGTAGATTTGTAGATTTTATTCAATCTGAAATGATAAAACAAAACAGCATATTTTGAGTCATCTCATCCTGAATTAAAACATGCACTTGAAAACGAATATTTTGTGTAACCTGGTCTTGATGCATTGTCATTTGTCCATCAAAGTATTACTAAATATTCTGACCAAGATTGACTTTCATTGTTTATAATAAAAGCATGGATTAAGACTAATATAAACCAGCTTAATGTCTGAATGTAGCAGACAATATTATTTTCCATCAAAATCACTCCTCATACAAAAGGCAGAAAAAATCATTGCCCAATTTTGGCAGGGCGCCATCAACGCATAGTTGAGTCCAACTTTGCCGAAACAAATCCCCAATAGCTTTTAAAACTGCTTTTTCCTACATTAAATGTACATGCAATTATTCATGAACCAAAACTAGTTTTGTCAGAAACTAATTCTATTCTTTTTTTAAATACACTTCATGAGTTCACCAAACGTTTATGTATCAGACTCATGACCATGTTTTTGTATCCTTTTGTATATATCTATATAAATTTTTGTAATTTCACCTCACAATGAGCAATTTGTCTTAAGCATAGATATGTTTTAAAATACATCCAAACTTTGTAATATGAAATTAAACCCACATATTTTGTCTCTCCATTCTCACTAAAATGTCTTATATTTTCATGCTCTTGCTAAGATTATAAATCCAAACAGAACTAAACTTCCTGGAAATATTCATATATTCACATTCTCCAACATCACAAATTGCTCCAAAAAAACTAAACAAAGCTTTCAACTGAAGCTTTTCATTAATTAAATATTCAGATTTTCAACATCTTATATCTTTTACTTTATAACACAAGTTTCAGTTATGTGCATTTAAGACAACTGTGAATGGATTTAACACTAGCATTTCAAGCCAAAATTTGTCTACTAACTTCAACCTCTTTTCACGTGTACATTTATAATGAATTTTTACTTCTGTTTTTCATCAATAACTCTTTTTGACTTTCTTGACATAATTACATAATCAACACATTATCTCCCCTATTATCTGATTAATCTACGAAACTTACTTCTATGACGGGACACAAATGAACATTGCTGAATTTTTGACATAAAGGTGACGAACTGCAACACCTCCGTTAACTCATGAACGTGAAAAATCTGACGCTGAAGATAGCGCACTGCTGTAAATTGACGTGTTGACAATTTTACTATGGTATCTTTGAGATAGATAATTAAAACAAACGTTATAACAAATATGTCGTTTAATCCAAAACAAATCCATTTTTTCCAAAGTTTAATCTCTCCAATTTAGTGTTTCTGAAGAATTAAATTTTCTCATATATTCGGGTTCTTACCAAAACATCCTCCCCGCCCAATGAGGGGATTGTCCTCATTACAAATTGAAACAAAAAAACAGTCAAATTCGCGCTACACATAAATTTTCTCGAAACTTACAGTCTTAATGTACTAATCTTCGTATCCCTCAACAGGGTAGATTACCGCTAACTTGGTTACTGGACGACGATATTCAGAGTTCATAGTCTTTACTTTCACATTCCGCACTTTACCGTCGTCACCTGGGTAAACTTCAATCACGCGAGCGATTGTCCACTTGCTGCGTACAGAGTTCATGTCGGCGAGCATTACTACATCCCCAACGCAGACATTGCGTCGATGAACATTCCACTTCCTTCTGGGAGCTAACAGTGGCAAAACATCCCTTGTCCACCGTTGCCAGAAAGAATCTACAATGCGCTGAACCAGTTCCACTCTGTGCCTTGGATTTCGCGTCTTCAAGAATGGGCCTTGCGCTACGCTTCCCGAAGCTCGTCCTAGAAGCATGTCGTTCGGTGAGATATAGCTGCCATCATCGGGATCAGTTGGAAGTCGGCCGATGGGTCTTTGGTTGACAAGGTTCGATACCTCCACTAAGCATGTATACAGTTCAAAAGGCGACAACACTTGATCACCTATCGCCCTTTTCAATGCATGCTTGCAGCTCTTGACCAAAGATTCGGCGCACCCGTTTTGATGTGGTGCCCCTGGAGTTACAAACTTCCATGTAGTGCCTCTTTCTGCACAAAAGTCCTTCAGCTCGTTGTCAGAAAGTCCTTCCGTCATCTTCCTTAGTTCTCGTTCTGCACCTATGAACTGAGTACCATTGTCGCTCATGATCATCGTCGGTTGTCCTCTGATAGAGAAGAAACGTCTTAGCACCTGTATGAATTCCATCGTACTACAATCCACTGCCAGTTCAAGATGAACAGCACGAGTGTTCAAGCAGGTGAATATTACGCCGTAATATTTTGATGTCTTGTTACGTCCCACTTTCACCGTCAGCGGTCCGAAATAGTCACATGAAGTAAAGTGGAATGGCGGTGTACCTGGGGCCAATCTCTCTTTTGGTAGGTCTGACATCTGTTGGGTCTCTGTCTTGTGCTGAAACACTCTGCACCTGGTACATCTATACTTAACTGTCTTGGCAAGTTTGTGACCATGAAGAATCCAGTATTTCAGTCTTATCTTTGCCATGGTTGCAGCTACCCCACTGTGACTCGTCTCATGACTCGTCTCATGTACATGACGAGTAATCAGTCTGGAAACATGATGTCCATATGGAAGCAGGGCAGGATGCTTCTGCTCGAATGACGTAATCGCTTTATCTATCCTGCCTCCAACCCGTATGATACCGTAGTCATCAATGAATGGACTCAAAGACTTCAGCTCTCCTTTCTTGATCCGAGACTCCATGCCATTTTGTACATCTCTGATGATGTACTTTTCTCCGTCATCTAGTTCTGTGGGCGTAAGCTCTATACTGGTCTCCTTTTCCTTATTCTGCCGTCTGGCCTTGAGTTTCTTTACAAACTTTATCACCAATGCTGCTACTCTGACCAGTTTTCTCCAGTTAGAGAACCTCTCATAATCAATCAGATGATAACTCTGAGACACATTTAGAACTGTCTTCTCATGACGCCTCTCCTTCTCAACATCAGGAAGGTCCTCACGAACCTTGACTTCATCAGGCCAATCAGACGTTGACTTTTGAAGAAAGTCCGGACCCTGTTGCCATGACCCTACCAGCTCACTTGCCTTCAGTCCTCTTGATAACACATCTGCTATGTTGCTTTCTCCAGAGATGTGTCTCCATTTGCTGGGGTCTGTACTGGTCTGGATTTCTCCCACTCTTGTTGCAACAAACGTCTTGAAGGTTTTCGCACTACCTCTAATCCACGAGAGGGCGATCGTACTGTCTGTCATTAAAATGACATTCTCAATTTCAATCCTCAGCTCCTCCAATATCGTCCTATACAACCTACTTGCAAGAACTGCAGCCTGAAGCTCAAGACGGGGAACTGTTAGTGGCTTGAGTGGTGCCACTCGTGATTTTGCTGCCACAAATCTAGTCATGTAGCCTCCACCATTCATTTCCCACCTCAGGTATGCACATGCTCCAAATGCATGCATCGAAGCATCACTGAAGATACAGAGCAGCGGCTTACCCACTGCCTCCTTCGGAGTCAGACATCTCTCAAATGTTACCTCCTTGAGCTCTTCCATTTCTTGAAAGAATCTTTTCCACTCCATCTGACATTCATCTGGAAGAACTGCATCCCAGTCATAGCCAGTTTCCCATAGCTGCTGTAGTCCAATCTTAGCCCGGATGACAAACGGTGCTGTATAGCCAATCGGATCAAAGATTCGGGCAACCTGACTGAGGATGATTCTCTTGGTAAGTCTCTTATCCATGAACTTGTCAACTTTCACTCTGTAAGAGAACTTATCCTTCTCTCTATCCCAGAAGACTCCTAGCACCTTTTCCTCTGCTAGACTTTCCATCATAGTTTTCTCCGTTTCGTTTTCCTCTGGACCTTTTAGCTGTGTGTTGGAAGTCCAGCCTTTCACCTTAAACCCATCATCAGCAAGAATCATGTCAATGTCCTTAGTTAAGGCTTTAGCTTGCTCTATCGTATCTGTAGATGTGCAGATGTCATCCATGTATGTATCTCTTTTCAATACATCTGCAGCCTCTGGAGACTGAGCACGGCCTTCTTCTGCGGTGAGTCTCAGTGCTGTCTGCGCCATTGCTGGAGCCGGCTTATCTCCAAACGTCACGACTTGCATCACATACGTATCAGGCTTTCTGTTCACTTGCAAGTCCCTCCATAAAAACCTGTGTACGTGCTGATCAGACTCGGGTATCAGCACCCTGTGGTACATTTTTGAGATATCTGCACAAACTGCTACTGACCTCTCCCGGAAACGTAGGATGACTCCAAACAAGTTATTTAAGAGGTCAGGGCCTTTCATCCAGAAGTCGTTGAGACACTTGCCGGCATACACTGAAGAGGAATTGAAGACAATTCTTATCGGTGTGCTCTTCTTTTCAGGTCGCAACACTGCATGATGAGGAATATAATGCACAGGGCCCTCATACGACTCCATTTCCTCATTTGTCATTTTCCTTGCGAAACCCATCTGTACCATTTCTTTGATCTGATTATCATAGGCTTTGGCATGATCAGCATCCTTCAGCAACCTTTTCTCTGTAGCACAGAGCATTTTTTCCACCAGTACCTTGTTGTCTGGCAGTTCCTTTGGGTTTCTCTGCCATGGATATGGAACCAGCCACTGTCGTCGTCCTTTCTTCTGACAAGCCTTGACGATAAACTTCTGTTCATCTACCTCTTTATCTGGACAGGCGACTCCCATAGACTCTGTCGTCCAAAAATCCTGTAGATCAATGGGATTCCTGATTACTTGTACATTGAGCACGTTTCCACCCTTCTGGCCTGGTTTACCACCAAACACCACCCAGCCTAGTGGTGTTCGTTTAGCAACTAGATGTCCTCTCTCTCTTGGTTTTCCATCCCCAAGATGGAGCTTGGCATAGTCAGCACCGATGAGTACATCAATTGGGCCAGAACTCCTGTAGAGTTTGTCAAGATGGAAAATCCTTGCTAGCTGTCTAACATCGACACCTGCGATGTTATCGTTGATGACATCTAGTCCGATAGCTTGTACCACAATGACTTCATGGGTATCCAAAGACTCAAGCTTAACCCGATATAACTTGGAATCAGCAGTCTCTCTATCTCCGCCAACTTTTGTGATCACGACTTGGATTGGATCACCCTCTAGGTTAAGCCTCTTTGCAATCTCTGTCCTGATGAGTGTCACTTGAGACCCAGAGTCCAACAAACAGTTACCAATGACCGCTCCCTTTGTACCTCGAACCTTGACTGAGAGTATTGGTAAAAGAGTATCCTTTGATCCGATACTTGCCACGTCCACTGTCGACTCCCTTTTTTCTATTGTTGAATGCAGCAAAGGATGATGATATGAGGGGCATTGGTCGCACTTTTTCCTTCGTCTACACGTGGTCATGCGGTGTTCCTTGCCAGCACGCTTCAGACAGGAAAAGCAAGCTCTGTTCGCCTTCATCAGGTCGTACCTTTCAGGTTGGCTCATACTGATAATCATTTGACACTTATCAATCCAATGATCATTGGATTTACAGTGCCAACACTTAAAGTCCTGCTTACGAACCACATCATTGCCTTTGTCATGGTTCATAACTTGGTGTACGGATGCACCTTGCTTGGTCCTGTTATCTGACCTTCCTTCTCGAATGGATGCAGTCGCCCGAATGCGAGTCTGTAGTTCCTCGCTCATCCAGTCCATCAAGCCCTTTAAAGTGGGTGACCTCTGCAGACGTAACCAAATCTTACGATCTTCATTTGTAAGCTTCCGTTCTATCAACGACAACATATGAGAATTGTTCATATCCTCTTCCTTATTTATCTGTTTCAGAGTGTTGTAGCTCCTCCTAACTAATCCTGCAAACTCGATGAACCTTGCATCCTCACCGTCCTTCAAGTTCTTGAACTTTGTGATGTCAGATATGATAGCATCGGCGAGATTCCTCGGATCACCGTACATGATATCAAGTTGCTCCCATGCTGCTTGATAGTCAGTTCCTATCCCTTGAATTATTTCCAGTGGTTTCCCTTGTAGGCTAGTACGCATAATTGTTATGCAATCCCTTTCGGCATATCTGGTTTCAATGAGATGCTTGAAGTCAGACTTAAAAGTTTGGTATTCTCTAATATCTCCTGAAAACCTGGGTAACTTAGGTTTTTCAACCTGCACCTTACATTGAGTTGCATTTCTTACTCCTCCAGAGCTGGCATTTCCAATGCTATCTCTTTCGAGGTAGTCCCAAACCTTCGCTTTCACTAGCATGAATTTATTCATGCAATCTTCTATCCATGCCTGCTCTGATTCATATGCCGAATCGTCAAGAAGCTCACAGTATACATCATGCTTCTCTTCCAGATCTTTGTAGCATTTCTGACATTCTTGAAAGCCCTCATCAACCTCTTTGCTGGATCTTTCACTGTCCATCAGGGCCTGAACTTGATTCAAAGTCCTTGTGAACTTCCCTTTTGCTGACCTCCGCTTCACCTTCAGTTCGCCTGCTGTTTCAGCCATCTTGTCCTTCTTGTACTATTCCCGGAGTATGCGTAGAAATTGAATTGGTGGATAGCACAGAACAGGCCGAGATGTGAACCATGGAATTGAGATATTTCTACAGTAGATTTGTAGATTTTATTCAATCTGAAATGATAAAACAAAACAGCATATTTTGAGTCATCTCATCCTGAATTAAAACATGCACTTGAAAACGAATATTTTGTGTAACCTGGTCTTGATGCATTGTCATTTGTCCATCAAAGTATTACTAAATATTCTGACCAAGATTGACTTTCATTGTTTATAATAAAAGCATGGATTAAGACTAATATAAACCAGCTTAATGTCTGAATGTAGCAGACAATATTATTTTCCATCAAAATCACTCCTCATACAAAAGGCAGAAAAAAATCATTGCCCAATTTTGGCAGGGCGCCATCAACGCATAGTTGAGTCCAACTTTGCCGAAACAAATCCCCAATAGCTTTTAAAACTGCTTTTTCCTACATTAAATGTACATGCAATTATTCATGAACCAAAACTAGTTTTGTCAGAAACTAATTCTATTCTTTTTTTAAATACACTTCATGAGTTCACCAAACGTTTATGTATCAGACTCATGACCATGTTTTTGTATCCTTTTGTATATATCTATATAAATTCATGTAATTTCACCTCACAATGAGCAATTTGTTTAAAGCATAGATATGTTTTAAAATACATCCAAACTTTGTAATATGAAATTAAACCCACATATTTTGTCACTCCATTCTCACTAAAAAATGTCTTATATTTTCATGCTCTTGCTAAGATTATAAATCCAAACAGAACTAAACTTCCAGGAAATATTCACATTCTCCAACATCACAAATTGCTCCAAACAACTAAACAAAGCTTTCAACTGAAGCTTTTCATTAATTAAATATTCAGATTTTCAACATCTTATATATTTTACTTTATAACACAAATTTCAGTTATGTGCATTTAAGACAACTGTGAATGGATTTAACACTAGCATTTCAAGCCAAAATTTGTCTACTAACTTCAACCTCTTTTCACGTGTACATTTATAATGAATTTTTACTTCTGTTTTTCATCAATAACTCTTTTTGACTTTCTTGACATAATTACATAATCAACACATTATCTCCCCTATTATCTGATTAATCTACGAAACTTACTTCTATGACGGGACACAAATGAACATTGCTGAATTTTTGACATAAAGGTGACGAACTGCAACACCTCCGTTAACTCATGAACGTGAAAAATCTGACGCTGAAGATAGCGCACTGCTGTAAATTGACGTGTTGACAATTTTACTATGGTATCTTTGAGATAGATAATTAAAACAAACGTTATAACAAATATGTCGTTTAATCCAAAACAAATCCATTTTTTCCAAAGTTTAATCTCTCCAATTTAGTGTTTCTGAAGAATTAAATTTTCTCATATATTCGGGTTCTTACCAAAACAATGTCACATGACTAAGGTCAAAGGTCATTTAGGGTCAATGAACTTAGACCATGTTGGAGGAATCAACATCGAAATCTTAACCTGAGGTTAAGTTTTTGAAATGTCATCATAACTTAGAAAATATATGGACCTAGTTCATGAAACTTGGACATAAGGTTAATCAAGTATCACTGAACATCCTGCATGAGTTTCACGTCCCATGACCAAGGTCAAAGGTCATTTAGGGTCAATGAACTTTGGCCGAATTGGGGATATCTGTTGAATTCCCATCATAACTTTGAAAGTTTATGGATCTGATTCATGAAACTTGGACATAATAGTAATCAAGCATCACTGAAAATTTTGTGCAAGTTTCAGGTCTCATGATTAAGGTCAAAGGTCATTTAGGGTCAATGAACTTTGGCCGAATCGGGGTATCTGTTGAATTACCAACATAACTTTGAAAGTTTATTGGTCTAGTTCATTAAACTTGGACATTAGAGTAATCAAGTATCACTGAACATCCTGTGCGCGTTTCAGGTCACATGACCAAGGTCAAAGGTCAATGAACTTTGGCCGAACTGGGTGTATCTGTTGAATTACCATCATAACTTTGAAAGTTTATTGATCTGATTCATGAAACTTGTACATAAGAGTAATCAAGTATCACTGAACATCCTGTTCGAGTTTCAGGTCACATGATCAAGGTCAAAGGTCATGTAAGGTCAATGAATTTTGGCCATGTTGGGGTTTTTTGTTGAATAACCATCATATCTCTGTAAGTTTATTGGTCTAGTTCATAAAAAAGGGAAATAAGAGTAACCATGTATCACTGAACATCTTGTGCGAGTTAGAGTAGTATTCAAAGTGTGCACTGCTGCTATATTGAACCGCGTGATGCAGGTGAGACGGCCAGAGGCATTCCACTTGTTTACATTAATCTACAATTTTTATTCCCATATTCTCTACAAAAAAATATGTCTGATCCATGAAGTATGAAAAAAATCTACTTACTTTTAACTTAAAGGATAAAAACTGCAAGACTGCTTAAATTACAACATATGTATTACAAAAAGAAGTATTTTATTTTAAATGAGACACAGCTTACAACTGCCAATGATTGTAACTGAAGTACCTGCATCTTAACATTAAAATGCAGTGTTAAATGTTTATTCTGAGTTTTGCAAATTGTTGTTATAGAGCTCTTTCCATTATTACATGCAGATACAAAACTTCCATTATTTGTAGCACTGAACATAAAATGGGCTGCAGTGACTTATAAGGTTTATAAGAGAAAGCTTTTCTCAACAGTCCAAATTATGACTGTACTACATGTACATTATGTTAATGCGATTTTTATAATTATGTTATTCAAAACATCAAATGTATGATAAATGTAACAATACGAAATAAGAGGCATGTTAAATATGGTGATTACATGCAGGTATCATTTTTTTATTTTACATGACAGAAGTAGTTATGTGTAGGCGAAGGATCAAAACTGAAAAACTGCCAACAAACCTTTTCTCATTGACTTTTATCATGTTTATATATTATATATTTTTTTTACAAACTGCTCTCTGAAAAGTCTTTGGATTATGTGAAAACTTTACGTTGAGAAAGAAATTGACTAATAATAACTGACAAAGAATGTAAAATTTCAGAAGAAAAACTCGACATAATTTACAAAAAATGAGTACCTATTGACAACATACATCTGTAGTTTTTAAGGAATTACCTGATTTTATTAATTTGATTTTAATTTGTTTTAAGTAGATATGAAGACTTTGTTGATCTTTTATTGATATAAAGTTAATTCAAAGTTTTTCAGTTGACTTGAAGAATTAAAACTGCATTGAACAAATACTTTGTCAATGATTTGTACATTTTTCAATGGAAGTGATTTAAATCAATGATTTTTTTAAAAAAATCATGGTGATTTAAATCGCGATTTAAATCACGATTTAAATCAACGTGATTTAAATCCGCCAACCCTGATTATAATAAAACATTATAATGAATTATATTTTCTTCTTTCCCACTACGTTTCTGTTCCTTTCTCCCTCATTTCTCCTTTTCCCGTTTTTTTTTTTTTTGGGGGGGATGGTCAGCCGATGGGGAGGGGAGCATGTGCCCCTCATGCCCCCCGGTAGTTACGCCACTGTATGTCCACATGGCAAATACCCCCTCCGATATTGTTAACTTTTTACCCCATGATGGTTTAATGGTTTTATTAGATATTACATTCAAAATGTTTTGACATTCCATCTTAATCCCTCCCCCAAAACCCCAACATTGATGAATTGGAAGAAACGGGGGTTTATCTTCAATATTATAATAAGGACAAAGGTATTTTGTTTGCAAATGGTGAACTGGCTCCTTTTTTTGCATTTTATGATCCAATGATATTGTTTTATTTGTTAAGCGGTATTTTAGGAAGAATTTTTACCAACAAACATTTCTTCCGTAAAAAGTGGGGGATGTTTGTACAGGCCACCCCCCCCTCCTCGAAAAGTGGGGGGATATCTCCCCCAATCCCCCCGGGATTTACGCCAGAGAAAGAGATGAGTTTTTAATGACTTTTTGAAGATTGTTAATGATGGAGACTAATTATTAGTGAAAGGTTGTTCCAGGATTTTGAAGCCTACACCGTAAAAGTTCTGTCACCAGCTAATGTACGAGTTAATGAATATGCAACATATTGCATGTTGTACCAGGACATCAAAACGTGTGGTTGGAAAATGGAAAGCACGAGCTTTCAAGTCATGGATCCTGGAGCTGCAGGATTGATCCATGTCAAAACACCTGGAAACAGAACGGACAGGTCCAAATCAACTTCTGCAGGATCGAGTCATGATAGATCGATGATATAGCTGCAGGATCCATGCCAACATGCCTACAAACGGAACTGACAGGTCCAAGTCAACTCTAGCAAGATCTTTCACGTCATGATAGATCCCAGAGCTACTAATATAGATAAAAAAAATTGAATAGGATCTGACCGGTCCAAATCAACCTCTGCAGAAGTTAATGGATCATGTAGCTGCAGGATCCAGACCAACACGCCTGGAAACAGAACTGAGGGGTTTAAATCGAATCTAACGGACCTTTCAAGTGACGCTAAGTCCTGGAGCTGCAGGATTGATCCAGGTTAAAACACCTAGAAAAATTAGGGACAGGTCAAAATCAACTTCTGCACAAGCTTTCAAGTCATGGTAGATCCCAGAGCTGTAGGATCTAGGTCAGCATGCCTGAAAACAGAACTTGCTGGTCCAAATCAACAGTTGTGAAATCTTTCACGTGATGAAAAATCCTAGACCTGCAGGATTGACCCAGGTCAAAACACCTGGAAAAAGAACGGACAGGTCCAAATCAACTTCAGCAGGATTAAGTCATTTAGCTCCAGAATCCAGGCAAGCATGCCCGATATAAAGACGGAACTGACGGGTCCCAATAAACTCTAGCAAGATCTGTCATGATAGATCGTGGAGCTGCAGGATTGTTGCAGGTCAAAACACCAGGAATCGTAACTGACAGTTCCAAATCAACTTCTGCAGAAGTCATGATAGATCATGTAGCTGCAGGATCCAGGCCAACAGGCCAGGAATGTAACTGAATGGTCCCAATCGATTCTACAGATCTATCACGTCATGATAGATCCCGCAGCTGGATTGATCTAAGTCAGAATGCATGGTCAAAATCAACTCCTGCCCGTGGCATTTGATTTGGGAACGGAATGGAGAACTAATATGATCTTCATTGCAGGCTATGGAAGAGAGCGGGTAAATCAAGGCAAAGAGACCGACTACTGTTAGCAAGGGATAAAGTGGTATCCAACCACTCATTTGAACATTAACTTCAGGCAAGTTTTTGGTGTTTGAACTAATTCTAAACTTAGTTGACTCAATCAATTATTGGTGGAAATTCTCAAATCTCTCCAAGATCAGAGATATTTATGTTGTAAGTACCCATGCTCTTGTAACCGTTCTTCTACAAGAGTGACCTCTTGCTAAATGTTAATATTGTGGAATTCTTTCCTTGGGTCGATCTTTTACATAATTATGTCTAAGTTTATCCAGAATAAATATGGTTTCCAAATGGATGAATATTGGGGAGGTTCTTTTAACAAGCAATAGGTATTATTATACCAATAATATAGAACCCATAGATATAGTCTTTGGAAATATGAACCCTATCACATGAGCTAGTTTGATTTGTGCAACGTTTTACTTGTTAAGTACCTCTATGATTTACACACATCAATAATCTTACCTTACGGCTTTAACCATTGGTTGCTACAGAAAACATATTACTTAGCAACTGGTACTTCGCATGGGCTTGTACATGTAAACATGGTATAATTGTTCTTGGGTTGTTGTGATTAATGCTTTAATAAAAAATGCGATTTATAGAAATTATAATTATAAAAAAAAATATCTCATAATAATTGGTTACCATGGAAAATGTTACTTAGCAACAGTTGCTATGGTGATCTCTCTGTCTACATATTGAAGCATTCATCACATGAGAAATCTATGGGGCAGATTTAATTTCTGAGCTATTCCGAGTAAATAATAATGATCTGAACTAAGATAAAGAATTCGTTGCTACGGAAGAGGGTCACTTAGCAACCGTTGTTATGAATAAATGGATCAAAATTATTGTGATACAAAGGAAGATGCTTTAGATTAAAATTTTGTATGACATTTCACCTGAAAAAAGGGTTACTCAAGCCCAATTAAGCTTAGTTGCTAAGGTAAATATGTTACCTAGCAACCGTTGCTATGTTTGATGAACTCACGTTGGCACCCCCTGCTAAAAATGTTTAGAATAATTTTCTCTACCTTTGTGCCGATTTTTATGCTTGTACCATTTTCTGAACATTAATTTCACCAAACACCTGGACTATATTGCTATACACATGCTTGACCAAATTATTTTCAGACAACCCCTAAACGAGTTGTTCTGTGTTCCAATAAAATACCCCCCCCCCCCAAAAAAAAAGGTTTTCGCGGGCTTCACTTACACATTTTGGGTCCAAAACAAGTTGCCGCCGGTATATGACTCCTAAACAAATTTTGTACGATCGGGAATCATTTTCAGCATTATCCTAACAGTAAAACAACAGTAAACATGTTATATTGGATGGCTCATTTTTTTATACTAGCTTATGGGATACGGAAAAAAATCAGTCCTTTGTCCAATACGCTCTCGTATTGATGCAGACCACTGATGAAGACAAAAATGTGCACTTATAATGCATCACTAAAACACTCTTTATAGATATCAATCCATATCATCAGTATTTATTACTACTGATTACAATAATTATTGTCAAAATCATGATCAGTTATCATTATAACTGTTTTCGTATTGTTAAAGATCATTAGCATTATTATTATTATTACTAGTATTATCATCTTTATTAAGTGTTATAATTTGACCTTTCATTATTATAATCGTAATTATCAATTAAAATGGTGACATGATCATGAAATACAATAGATGGCACTATCACTACTCTTATGTTGGTCATTATTGTCATTGAATATGAACAATAATCTAAATATCTAAGTTTATTACAGAAAAGGCTATTAAAAGTATAATAACAAAAAGTCTTAAAATTTCAAGGGTTAAAATCATTAAGGTCTAGGCCAATGCTCTGAAAAAGTATGCCTCAAGGCCAAGGCCGATTATCAATGCACTACAACACTGGCTGAAATAAATTATTTTTTTTTGTCAAATGATACTCCTGTTTATCATTAACCAGTGATGTTAATTGTCAATATTCTGAAATGTTAGTTCATTGACCTCTGCCAGCTCGTGATGGTATACTGTTAAGACTTATGATACACGAAATCTGTCTAGAATATCAGGGTACCTTGAAAGTCAATACCAAATAACCCTTTTTTTACTAAAACAATATTTATTATTATGAACAAATGATGCAAAACTTCAATTGTATGATATTTCAAGGTCGTGAACCTTCACGTCATTCAGCTCTAAAGGTGTTAGTAGAAGTCAAATATGAAAATTTACATCTCAATTTTAAAATGGATATTATGACAAGATATGTCAATAGTGAAAGGTTAATGCTTTAATCATGTTTTTAAAGTGCTAGGATCAGATCAGTGTTTGTACTATTACGATTAATCATGAAAGATTCTCACGATGGCAGCCATTTTCATTTATTTTGGGGGCAAATCAGACGTCTTTCTACCACTTGGATTTTATAGACTGGTACTATTGGGGACTTCATGGAAATGCATTGTGCAGAAATTATTGTATTGCAATATTCTAAAAGTTTATTGACCTTTTCCAGCTCTCCAGGATCAAAGGTCAAAATTTTAATACACACCAATTATCTCTAGAATGTAAAGATGCAATAACAATCAATATTGAATAGCTATTTTTCAACAAAACCATGTTTATCATGTAATAATATTGCATAAGCACCAATATTTTGATATTTGGATTTGGGTAACTGAGATCAATACGTGTGATATCAATACTAGTAGTAACAGATGATGGAAAAAAAACAAAATACGTCATCCACCACCACACTCTATTCTACCTTCAGCGGAAAAGAGTCGAGCTGGAAGACATCCCCCTTCTTATTTAACATCGATAGTATACAAATCATCAATGTTAATGAGTGCAATAGACAGAATATTTCATGAGGTGAAAGATGAAATGATCCATTCAACAAGGCGTAGCCGAGTTGAATAGATCATTCATTTCACCCTTCACCGAATGGCGTATTCTGCCCATTGCACGAATGATAATTAACGTTCATTATTTGGTTTATATGACATCTGCATATATATATTTATTCATATGAAATTTATGAATTTCGATGCAAAATATGTTGATTTGTTGATTGTCGCGTACATACAACATGCGCGCGTGCAATTGACAAAATCGTATGGATCCAAAATTGCACGGTTGATGACGTCATTGTCAAATGGGCCGAATGATTGATATCAAACAACCAACCAAATGACAAGGACCTATCAAGGTGTCATATAACCATGGCTTAAAATTATGTAACATACAGAATGAAAGACCGGTCATTTCGTATAATTTATGCATGCTGCACAGCTGCATAATCAACCTTGTATTAAGTAGAAATTGTGAATATGGACAAATGGAACGTAAAATTAAATCATGATTATCAGAATAATATGATCATCCCTTGTGGCTGTACTAATTGGGGCAAATTGTTATTTAATTTTCATTAAAAAAAAACAATAATGAGAAGGTAAAAATATACCTTTGCGGATGATGCTAAGGATGATAACGTTGAATAGAACTCCTCGTGAAGTGAGGGACTGGTGTTTCCATCTTCACCACCGAGACAAAGTTCCCTGAGATTAGGCATCTTACAAATGAACTGAGCGAGATCACGTGATGCAGGCAGACGTTGACTGAGATCAACTCGTTTTATACTAAGATTCTCAATCTGGAATAATAACGACATAATGAAGAAAGAAATATACGCCATCAAACGAGGGGTTGAATGAGCCATTATAAATAGACATATACCAGGATATGAATAAGAATACTGGGAATTATTTTTTCCCGAGGTTTGTTATTTTTAGCCAAAAAACATTTTGCAAAGAAAACCAAGGAAGAATAATCCCCTCTATACTTTCGAAATAAAGGCCTCGAATATTTGTTTTATATTCTCCTGTTTTAAAAGTTACAACGATAGATCTTGCTAAACTAGTTATTGTACTCGTTATTCATCCATTTTAATCTAAACCTGAAGCCACGCAATCAGTGGATCAAGGATTAGTACCTGCTCCGTCCTTTCACGGGAATTGCCTTATGGAGACACCACGCTAACTGGTGTGTCGGACCATGGTAGGAGAGAAAGCACGATCTGCGACGTCATTGACGGAATAGTGCACCATTCCATCATTGACGTCACAGAATACTATATATATCCTTCAGTTGCCATTATATTTCTTGCACGCGTGGCCCGCCCACAAAAACAGTAAAACATACCTTTAAACGTGTCTTGTGTATGGGTGTGTTTGTGTGTGTGTCACGCATGTGTACATCAATACGGGATAAGTGGGGTGATTTAGATTTAGATTTATGTATTGATAATACAGCCCCCCCCCCCCCGGTACTAGAATATATCATATTCCTCCAGGATCGACACATGTAGTTATGCATATGATTATGTTCTTCCTAAAACCATAATCAAGCAAAATTCACTGTCAAACCATATTGACACAAAAAGTAAGCATTCTTTGATGAGTACCAGCACATTTTGAAAGCAGATAAATTTGGTGAATGATGTTCATATTGTAGCTTACTTAAAGAGTTATTAATATGAGTTAGTTCTGCTTACTAACGATTTGTAGCTTTCGGAAAGACTACACCAGTAACCAGGCGCGTACGCAAGGGGGGGGGGGGGTTCAGGGGTTCAAACCCCCCCTTTTGGTTTCCTTTTTTTTTTCTTGTCTCCCCAGAGGTCGGTCTGGTCAAGGAGTTATCGGGCAAGCGCCTGATAACCTGATAACTCCTTGGTCTGGTGACGGACAGTTCCCCTACCCAATAATGAACAGAATCTCATGTTTCCGACGAAAAACACAGAAAAAATTTCCGCTCGCTTCGCTCGCTCCATTTTATTATATCTTTTATTTCCGCATGTCGCCGACATGATCACGGTATCGCCATTAACAAGGCCATACATGATTATCATGATGTATACTTATGAATACAAGTGAACCAAGACAAAGACATACGTTTTCTTACAAAATATGTTTTACCAATATGAAAACCAAAATGACGGAAAAACGCTAAAATGTCGGTTAGCTCGCTCCGCTCGCTCGTAATAATTTATGAAATTCCATAAGTATCTAGTCTCCTGTTCAAGGCCGTATTATGAGTGTTACGAATAGAAGGACATGCAGCATCGACTAATACTTGATTTACTAACAAACTATTGACAAGAAATGTATGTTTTGACGGGAAAACGCGAAAATTTCGGCTCGCTCACTCCGCTCGCTCGTAATCATTTATGAAATTTCTTAAGTTTCTAGTCTCTTGATCAAGGCCATATCATGAGACTTACGAGCATAAGGACATGTATCATCAACTAATATGTAATCATATACCAACAAGCTATTGAGAAGAATTGTATGTTTTGACGGAAAAACGCAAACATTTCGGCTCGCTTGCTCCGCTCGCTCGTAATTATTCATGACATTTCTCAAGTTTCTAGTGTTCTGATCAAGGCCATATCCAGGCGCGTAGCCAGGGGGGGCGGTCGCCCCCCAAAAAAAAACGTCCCCAAAAAGAAAAAAAAAGAAGGGAAAAAAGGAGAGGAGAAAAGGAAAAGGGAAGGAAGGAAAGGGAAGAAAGGTAGCTTTGTGTTTTTTCTATTTATTCTTTATTTTTTTCTCAAAAGAGAAACTCCTTCACTCTTCTTGCTTTAAATTCATATATGAATTTTGCTTCCGCGCTGCGCGCGGTTAAATGACAATATTGAAGTTCTCCATTGTTCCCCCACCTTTTCTCTAACCCTGTTTTTCCACCTCAGCTATGTGCTTCTTGCCAGTTAAAGTTAAAATTGTATACATTAGGGCATGAATTTGAGTAAGGTTAGGCCGAAGTAAATGTATGAAGTTATCTTTTTTTTTTCAATTGATCGCGCAACTTCTGGTCTGGTCGGCTCCGAGCGGGTAAAATCTTTATATCAGTTTCTGCCGTCACCTCCATAAAGTCAGCTTCTCCCGCTTTTCAGCTCATTACTATAAACAACCATAATTTGGGGGCAAACAGGTTCCTAATTTAAAAAGAGGAAGGTATGGAATTCGTGTCGTATTAAATAAAAAGTACAATATTTTTTTTATCAAATTGTATTAAACTTCATGTCATTTCCCTGTATACATTCATCTCCTGTCCTTTTTTGCGCCCTCAGTTTGAAATTTTGAATGACACTTAAGTTTCTTTATATTCAAAATGAAGCGCTTCAGGATAAGTCAAAAAAATTAATCATCCTTTATTATATAGATAGATAATTTCAATAAATCACTGAAGTTTCAACTTTATGCGCACTATTTTCCTTGTAATGAAGTTCAATAATCTTAGAAAATCAATTGAATTAGAAACGATTGAGTATTAGAGATATCTACGTTTGATGAAACGTCCGCCCTTTGAAATTTCAGAGTTTCATTGCTCATCGCGGGGAGGAATATCTTCCTCTACCAATCTTCTCCTCTGTTTTGCGAGTTAAAAATATGCACTGATGCTAAATTGTTTGTAATCAAATCTGATCTTTCCAAAGAAAGTTTCAATATATCTTTGAGAATACCCTTTTCTCGGGACCCTTTTTATGGCAAGAAAAATTGATAAATAACTTTACCTTCCGCGCTTCGCGCGGAGTTATTATCATTTTTTTTTCCTCCATTGTATACCTCTTTTGTGCGTTTACAATCACTTTTGAAAACAAGGTTCAAAATCGCAATATAGTCAACCAAATTGGAGGTACTAGAGACAAGAGAAACGGCTCCTTTTCATTTTAATTTATGAAACACTAAAAGCTTCGCGCTTCGCGCGGGAGGGGAAACTCCCCCTCCCTGCACCCACCCCCTAGGGAGCGCGCTTCGAGTGCATTTACCGCCCCCTCCAAAATGAAATCCTGGCTACGCGGTTGGCCATATCATGAGTGCTACGAACCGAAGGACATGTAGCATCGACTATGATACCAACAAACTATTGACAAAAAGGTTATGTTTTCAACGCAAAAACGAGAACATTTCTGTTCGCTCGCGGGTCATGACCGCACTGTTACATACCCATCCCCATTTAAATGTTATTGTCTTATTTGCAGCGCTGAAAAAAAAGAAAAAAAAATCATCACCTCCCCCCCCCCCCCCCCGCTCATCACTTTTTAGAGACTGGGCGGGAGATTTAAAAAAAAAATCAGCTCGAAACCCCCCCCCCCCTTTCAAAAATCCTGCGTACGCGCCTGCCAGTAACGTTTTGAGTATCATTGAAAACTAGGTACCGTTATTATTATAAGATTAATATTTCTATTTTAAATTTCATTTATGTTACATGTATATGTTGTCTATGCATTACACCCTACCAATGAAACAAGTATATTGTTATTGTTATGTACTATGGACATGAGATGAATATGAAACTTTTTTATTTGCTAATGAAGATGAAACACGTACATTCGTTCGAGCATTCGTGGACTTTCTTCCTACCGAGTACCACTCACCTGGGTTGAGTGCAGCACAGTGTGGATAAATTTCTTGCTGACGGAAAACACGCCATGGCTAGGATTCGAACCCACGACCCTTTGTTTGAAAGACGAGAGTCCGAACCACTATGGACCACGACGCACCCACATGATAATACCCACATGCAATACCCACATGCTAAAACAATAAGCGACATCGAAATCGGACTAATTGAAGTTCACCAGTCCTTTGTTCTTATGAGCCAAACCGAAGAAATATGCAAATGAGGTCATTAGCATGCATGTGCCCCATCATCACTTGGCACAGGTAAAATTGAATCAGACACCACACACATACTAAGCGACATCGGAATCGGAGCTTACTTTCTTGGTCAGGTTCCTTTTTTTAGGGGGGGGGGTGTTGAAATGACGGGAAACAGCCCTCTATAACCTATACATACGTCCAACCGAACGCTAAATCAACATAAATAAACCGGTACTACAGTGTGTATAAAAAAGGGAAAGATTTGAAAAGTCTGTAAAATATTTGTTTCAAATTTTAATGTTTCATTGTATAAGAACGATTTGGGCCAAGATGAAAAAGAAAGGCATAGGAAGGAACCTGAAAATTTAAACAGAATGATATATTTTCTGAAAATCATCGATAAAATAAGTATTTCACATTTCCATTTTATTTCTAATCGCTCACGGATATTAAAGGAAAATACGCCACTGATTACCAGTAAATATTGTGTTTAAAGCAGCCACAGTTTAAGCAAATTAACCTTTAGAAAACAGATTTACCATGTTTACTCTTAAAAGTGCTCTTATTTCCTGGAGATAGATGTAGAGGGTATTACAAAACATTCCCGATAAGCTGACATGATAATTATGTATGATTATTTTTACAACGATTATACACATTATGATAATCTATTGAAATTAACTGTAAACTGCCAACACGTCACTTGATAGGTGAAACGACCCCCCCCCCTTCCCCCATTAGATCATAACAATAATTTTGAATAAATAAGTATGAAAAATGAACAAATGATAATAATTTCAATACGTACTTTCGAATGAGTGGCGTTATGAGCAAGCATCGCGGAGAAATTATCATTCATATCCTCTCCTTGGCCCGAAGAGATAGCGATCCATGCTGATCTCAGAGTGGATGAGGAGCACATGAAGTCAGCCAGGTCCTCTGAAGCAGTCTTTCCACATGCCTTTTCAATGACAAGATTTTCCAAGTATGCACATCATTTATAAGAAAAGATAACGCCATAGTATGTGGGGGAGATAATCAAAGATCGATTTTACTCGATAATTCAATTCATTATTTACGTGTATCTTGTTAAATTATGGTGTGGAGTAATTGTCCAAAAGATGGTACATGTACATTGGGCTTTACCTTGATCATAATAGAGATGAAACATTTCGGGTTGATCATCTGGTGCATGTAGGTACTGAATATGGAAATATTGAAATTTGACACAGACCACCTGGCACTGATGACATTCAGAAAACAATTAAGCAACAGACTGTGCCTGTCACAGTCTCTGGAGCATGGGACTTCTCTACACGGAAGCCGATTTAGCATTTTTAAGCAATGCCTCAAATATTGAAGATTCGGGGGGATGGCGGAGATAGCTAAATATCAGTCTTTGAAACTTTACCAAATGACGTAATTTTTATGGTACTGTCATCTAGAGGGTCCTATCAACTCGATTCTTAGGGCTAGTCATAGATGAACAACTATCTTGGAAACCGCACAGTCGACAATGTCTGCAAAATCATTGATCGGAAAACTGGTATCCTTGATAAATTAAACACTTGCTACCAAACACTATTATGTTATCCGTGGATTCTGCATTAATCATTCCTTACCTAAATTACGGAATTATAGCTTGGGATAATGCAGCAAGTTTGCTAATTAATGGATTATTTATATTGCCCCCCTTAAAAAATGAATAAATAAATAAATCAAAATAAATAAATTAATAAAATAAAAATGGAAAAAAAATCGTATAACACATACACGTAATCTAACCCTTTTCATTAACCGCGAAAAGGGACATCATTCGCTAAAAAGACGTTTGTTCGACTAATGTATGGGTCCTGAAGTATTTATCATTTTTGAATGATAAAAAACAAATGAATTGAATTCACATTAAAAAAATTGAATTATTTCTCTGAATGATTTCTCGACAATTTGATTACCTAGGTATAACTTATTGCGCTAATTAGGAAGCCTATACTTAATAGCGTACAATATGATTTATTTTTATACATAATTTCAGACCATTGACTTATATTAAAATATACCCATTGCTTAACTGTATTTTTGTTTGTTTGTTTTTTCATTTAAAAAATGAGAAAGATGCAATACACGATGAAAGCTCTGCTTTTCAGATGGTCCTCCCTCCCTTTCAGTTTATTTCTCATTTTTATAATAAAATTGTCCACTGTAATATGTTATTTTTTGGTGTATACTTCAAATGTGATTATATATGTCTATGTCAATTATAGATATGCAAAATCGAAAGTGGAAAATAAAAACAATTGACATGAATTTTGATGGATTATAGTCAATCCAACGCAATGGCATTAAGCCATTCTGGTATGCATAAACAGATAGCCTGACCCCAAAAAACATAGGGTGAAACACAACAATCAGTTTTTAAAAAATATCCAAATGAAGAATTGGCGAAAAAAATGTGATGTACATGTCATATGACATACATGTAGTGTTTTATATGCCATTTATGTTACATTTGGTAACACCATGTACATCAGCTGAAAGGCATTCATGACAGATATGTCATATATAATGTTTAACATCAGAAGCCCACTTCTAATGACACTAGTATATATGTATATATATATATATACTGTTGCCTGAAGATCGCATCTGCGTGAAACTTCGAGTAGCAAATCAATAAAGTACTGATGAACCACACGTTATCTGTGTAACTTTATTTATTTTATATATATGTATATATATATATATCCAATGAACCATAATATGATTAAACCTATTTTTAGCATTAAAACAGGGTTTGGTAATATTGCCTTCAATTCTACAAAAATATGTTTTAATTTGGAAAAGCAAATTGTCTTACCCCAAAAGCATATAAATAGACAGCAAAAGCATAGAAAAGGCCCATCAAATAAAGAAATTGCGGATAACTTTTTTCCCCTTTTGGTTCGGGAGTGTGTTACACCCACAAATGTAATAATCGCCCACAAATGTAATAACGCCCACAAATGTAATAACACTTTACCCACAAATGTAATAACACTTTACTCAGAAATGTAATAATTTCACCCACAAATGTAATAATGCACTTTACCCACAAATGTAATATTTTTTTATCCTACACAAATGTAATAATGACTTCACCCACAAATGTTATAAATTTGAAGGGATCTTTGGCAAATCCGTTCTAAACTAAAATCCTATAGTAATGCGTTCATATAGCACACAAGTGCAAAGTCTCTTTTCTTGACCCGGTTAATTAAAAAAAATGTAATATAAGTCCAAAGTCTTTATTCCAGACCCGGTTGTTTAAAAAATCACAATATGAGCCCAAAGTCTTTATTCCAGACCAGGTTGTTTAAAAAATGATACATGTATTAAATATACGTATTTATATATTTATGTATTAAATGTTATGTTTTGTTCGTTTTTACATAGAAAAAAGGGGGGAAAATAAAATTATAATAATGAATAAAAACAAGGAATGGAATGGATAATATAAGTACAAAGTCTCTTCTCTAGACCCGGTTGTTTCAAAAATTGTAATATACACTGTAAACCCAAGGTCTCCATTCCAGAAGAAGGTTGTTTAGAAAAAATATAATATAAGTCCAAAGTCTTTTTTCCAGACCCGGTTGTTTCAAAAATTGTAATATACACTGTAAGTCCAAAGTCTTTTTTCCCGACTCGGTTGCTTCCAAAAATGTAATATATGATTGTGATCGTAAACAAACCACCACAAACATGCCGTCGGAGCCTATTGCTTGCCTCGCCTTGGCTGAGAAAGTAGATCTATGCACGTGTTGCACAGCTCTCAATCAGCAAGGCGAGCAAGGAAGGAATACCATTACATGTGTTTGAGATGGTTTGTTTGCAATGACATACAAGCACGGACCTATAATAGCTCTATGCATACAAGCTCCGCATGTTAGGGGTGATACATCTCATTTTAATTTACCTAAACGTTTTCCTTCAAAAAGGTTTTATCGTAATTTAAAAAATAATACGAGATGTTAGTGTATTTTTATATAGTTAAATAATTCCCCGATTTTCGTCATTTTGTCAAATTAATGAGATAAAAACGTTTTAACAAGTTCTTTGGTACTTTAAATTGTCAGTGTACCAAGTGCCATTTGTAATATATTCAGCATTTTCTTTGCCACAATTCCAATAATCCCAATGGCCTAAGATATTATTTCTGGGGTTATATTGGCCCGTCAAGTAAAGCGAGAGAGAAAGAGATAGGATGTATGTGATCAATAAGTGAAAAGATAGGAGAACAAATATTTGAAATGACCGAAAGAGAGACAGGCAAAAAAAAGAAAACCGTCGGCGGATTCAGGTCCATCAACATCTTGAGGTTTGATCTTTCCAGGGGACAAACGTCTTTAAATATGGTGTAGTCTTTTCTCTAGACCCAGTTATTTCAAAATAGAAAATTATTAGAAACGATATAAATAGACAAACAATATTAACAAAGACGCCACAATATCATTGATGTAGAATAACGTTATTCGTGTTTTTTTTTGGGGGGGGGGGTTAAGGCGCGTACCATTCAGATCTGAATATTTACGCCTTTTATTAATTTGTCGTTTTTGTGGTATGCGTTATCACAGGGTTTTCACAGTTTGGGAGTTGCTGGTGTCTAAAGTTTTAATATTAATATTTTGCTTAATTTGTATTTTTAAGAGAACTGGGTGTGGGGTAAAGACAACTCTATAAACCCAAGCATTTTAAGTGGGTTTAATTTTAAAGATTGGTCTTAGCTTTGATTTTTTCTCTCAATCATTTGTTTATCTTTTAAATAATTGGGTCAAGACGAAGGTCTAAGCATAATACTAATGTTATTCAACAGGAATAAGAATATGAAAAAGGCTTATTTAAGATTGTTTAAATTCATTTATAAATGACTGGGTCTGGAATAAAGACAAAGCTCTAAAACATGTGCTTTTTTACTTGGTCTTAATTTGGAGGATTGTTGGTTCCTACATTCGTTGTGGGGGTTGGGTTTTATTGTTTTTTTTATTCTCGAAATAAATGTGTGTTGAGGAAAGTCTACAATTTATCTGCATGTCATTCCACAGTAGTTAGATTATTGGGTAGTCGATTTAGAATATTTGTAAAAACTTTTTTTTCTTTAATAATAGCCAAGTCTGGAGAAAGGACGTTTGCTTTACCCATGCATAATTGCAATGGTTTGTAGGGGTCACAGTATGATTATAAAAAAATCTGGGTGTGGGGTAAAGACATAATTTTTTATAGGATATAACTCTTGAAAATTGGTTTTACATTTTATTTTCTTTTTTAATTCATTTTTAGATAACTTGGTCTGGAGGAAAGAGTACGTTTTAAAACTCTTGTTAATTCCAAAAGAATATGATAGGGTCTTATGTTAGAAGATTTTTTTTGTAATGATTAGGTCTGGAATAAAGACAAAGTTCTAAACCTCTTTTTAAAAAACAGGTTCTTAGGTTAAAGGATTGCTTGGTCTTAGATTTGGAGTTATTTCCATTTAATTTTAACGTTATTTTGAAAAAAAAGCAAATGACTGGGTTTGGGTGAAAGACTACGCTATATGTCAATGTTATCCAGCATTAATAAGATTATGGGGTCCTTATACGTTTTTTTTTTGTATTGTTATTTATAATTTTTTAATAACAAGGTTTGGAGAAAAGGCTAAGCTCGATTTTCTTTTTTTTCACTGGAATATCATTATGGTATCTTAGTTTGGACTTATATTATTGATTTTTTAAACAACCGGGTCTGGAAAAAAGACTTTGGACTTAAATTATTATTTTTGAAACAACCGGGTCTGGAATAAAGACTTTGGGCTCATATTGTTAATTATTAAACAATGGGGTCTTGAATAAAGACTTTCGATTTATAGTATATTTTTTAAACAATCGGGTCTGGAATAAAGACTTTGTATTTATGTTATAATTTTTGAAACAACCAGGTCTGGAGAAAAAAACTTTGGGCTCATATTGTTAATTCTTAAACAATGGGATCTTGAATAAAGACTTTGGATTTATATTATGGTTTTTAAACAACCGGGTCTGGAAAAAAGATTTTCGACTTATATCAAACCACCGAGTCTGGAGAAAAAACTTCGGACTTATATTATCATTTTTTTAAACAACCGGGTCTGGAAAAAAGACTTTGGACTTATATTATAATTTGTTAATTGACCGGGTCAGGAAAAGAGACTTTGCACTTTTGTGCTATATGAACGCATTGCTATAGGATTTTTAGTTTAGAACGGATTTGCCAAAAATCCCTTCAAATTTATATCATTTGTGGGTAAAGTCATTATTACATTTGTGGGCGATCAAAAATTATTACGTTTGTGGGTAAAGTGCATTATTACATTTGTGGGTAAGGTGTTATTACATTTGTGGGTAAAGTGTTATTACATTTGTGGGCGTTATTTCATTTGTGGGTGTAACAGGGTGGCGGCCAGTTTGAATTTAGGCCCGGCACACTTCTTTCTCGGACGCAAGACAAACAAAAAATATTGTCATTTCATGTTAAAATACATAAAAAGGAATTAAAAACAAGTGGAACGACTCTGGCAGTTTCGTGAGCATAACGCAATTGGATTTAGCTGCAGTGTTTCCTTTGAAAACAGCTAATGAATAATTATTCACAGAAGAAGACACTAATATGATGATAAAATATTATGTCCATTGACCCAAAATGACCTTTGACCATGATCATGTGACATAAGACAATGTGCTAAACAATAATTCATACTTGCTTACCCTAACGTCGATGTTTCATGAGCTAGATCCATAAACTTCGTTAGTTAAGATACAAATTTAACCTATACTCCCAACACGGCCAGAGTTCATTGACCTTTAAATTACCTTTGATCTTTGCCATGTTCCTGAAACACACACTGGTTATTTAGGAATACGTTGTTGCTCTTATGCACAAGTTTCATCGAGATCCATAGACTTTTGAAGGTATAATGACAATTTCACAAATACCCCAAACACTACCAAAGTTTATTGGCCCTAGATGAACTTTGACCTCATTCATGCGATCTCAAACTCACACATGATATCTATTAAGGATCCATCGTTGTTCTTACGTCCAAGTTTTATGAACTAGATCCATAAACTGTCAAAGTTAAGATAACATTTCAAAAACTTAACCTCGGTTAAAGTTCATTGACCCTAAATGACCTTTGACCTTGGTTGTGTGACCTTAACCTCAGGCAGGATGTTAAGTATACTTGACTGCTCTTATGCCGAAGTTTCATGAACTAGGTGTATATACTTTTTAACTTATGTTGACATTTCAGAAACGGTCAAGATTTGAATGTTGACGACGCCGCCGTCAGAAAAGCGGTGCCTATATCTCGCTCTGCTTTGCATGCGATACAGAAAAGTGATGGCGTATCGAAATTACAAAATTGGGATGTTTGATCCATATATAGCCCACTTTTGATTTTTTTGCTATTTCATCTGCAATTGTTAAAACAAATTTGTCGTCAGAGTAAGTTTCTTTAAAATTTGACTGTTGCAGTTCCTAGAGAATTGCTTTGAAAATTTACATACCATTTTACGATGATTCATGATAAATATATGCCCCGCTACTGTGTGCGCCGGTATCTCCTCTCCGATCACAAGTGTGTTGCTGGATGAAGTCGATAGATGATCTGCCACAGCTTCAGCCACTGTTTGGTCTTGACTCTCATATGCTACATCAATAATGAAGTCATCATCGTTATGCCAATATACAATTGATCGCGTTGTCGTTGATGCTATGAGACGAGTTATGATATCCAATCCGACCTCTTTCTGTTGGGCCGAGGTGAAGTACAGAAGCTCACGGAATTCCATTGCTTTTCCGACTATATCCTCCATCAACCTGTCGTACTCGCTTCTGTTTGAGTTGTGAAGAGATGTCAGATACATTCCTGCTAGATACTCCTGAAACAGCTTATGAGGGAACTGGACAGATGAGACTGCAACATGAAAATGGTGTGTTCTCTCTCTCCGAGAAGGAGTTTGCGTTTGTTTAGTGAGTACCCCAACTTGGCAACCTGTATCCACAGAACCCGGTAAGCTCTGAAAGTCCTGTTCAGTGAACACTAACTTTCGGTCATGAAGCCCCTGCAAGGCTATACAACCGATATCGGATAGATGACGTAGAATGTCCTTCCGTGTCCTATCCATTTTTCCACCGACATCAATTGCAGACGTATCGAGCTTGGAAAGATAATGGTCAACCAAGAAGTGGACCATCTCCTCAAAAAGTTGGGAAAATGTTTGCAGTTTGGACATTGCAGTGCGGCGTTCACCGTCAAAGTCTTTCCACATGACGCACAACATTGCTGCGTATATTGGAAACGGGGCCATGTTTTCTCTGATTACATCGTTGGTTGATATGAATTGGTTCAATTGCTCAGCTGAAGCTCTGTCTGGATGAAAGAACTTAGTGATGTAGGAAGACAGGTTGTCAGCAGAAAAACCTTCGACGGCAATAAAAGCATATAACTTTCTAAGCTCTGTAATCTTCCTTATCTCATCTGATCTCCATCGTCTTGATGTGATTAGTACTTTCCCCGACTTGAACACCCGATTGAGGACGATCAAAGCGACTTGGTGATAGTTTAGATCGCTAGCTAACTCGTCAAGGCCGTCCATAAGAAGAAAGACGTCTTTCTGGTGGGAGAAGACATACTTGTTTAGCTGCATTGCTGTGACATTAATGTCGTCAGGGAGGTAAGACATTATAATCTCTCCAATAGTTTTTTGATTTACTTCACGAAGGAGGATGAGAAGTACTAGTTTGAAATCTTGGTAGCCTGCTCCCCGAATCCAGTCCCAAACGATCTTTGCACAAAGAGTTGTCTTCCCCACACCACCTTCACCTTCAACTAGCAAACGTCTAGGAAGGACTCCGTTGACTTCAGTCTTGAGCAGGTCAGCGTAGAGTAGCGGTGCTGCCTTGCGGGTTGTTCCTTTATCTTCTTCTATCAACGTTAAATTAGTGAAGATCCGGTCTAATTGAAATAAAAGGGCGTTGTTCAGTGGATCGGCTTGAATCTGACAGTGATGAATTGAAGAATATTTTTTTACCTCTTTGATGACCCGTTGGATCTCATCTTCTGTCAGTGAGGGTATATGATTACCGACCTGGCCTATTACGAGAGAGGGGAAAAAATGTGTAAAGTCATAGAATAATGCAATCCGAATGAATATGAGTGGCCATTCTGTGATGTGTTTTATTCAAGTGACTTTGTCACATGTTTTTTTTTTTGAGGGGGGGGGTTGAATGAAGTATATTTGGAAAGTACTTATTTGTAGCATATATGGACTGAGAAAGAATAACTTTAGTCTCTTAAGATCATTGTCCTGTTAATTCAAGATTTATTAAATATCACCAGATCGTCATTTGCAGTATTCCTGTATTTTTTTTTTACTTATTCTTTTAATATTAATTTTATCGTTATCATTATTATTATTAGCATTTAGAATTTCATCATCATCATGACTCATCTTCAAGCTCTCACTGTTATCCCTAAGATCGTTATCAGGCTATCATTATTATCATTTCTCCACGTGACAGTTACGGAGGTGGTTGAATAATACTGACAGTGGTAATCACCTTTTTGTACACTGTCGGCCAGTTGTACCAGACTGATGTCTTTTAACTTGTTTGATAGTATCTCCCTCGCTTCTTGTTGCCGTACTGTCTTCAACCACTCGCAAAGCATCTTGTATGTAGATAGCATTATGTTGCCAATGTTGTCTTCCTTGAATCGACTTAGTTGAGCCTCAGTAAATCCTAAAGCTAGTCCAACCTTCCTGAAGTCTGATGGATCCATACCGTCAGCAAGGAGATACAATTCATGCTCACTTAGATATCCAAGCCTAAATTTTATAAAAAGACATCAGAAAAAACACAATAAGAATCAGAAAGTTGTTCCAACGTTACTCTTCTATTTGTTCACTATGTTTTGGGAAAGATCCTTAACATGGATTATGAAAAAAGAGCATTCCATGTAAATAAATAAAGTTTTACCCTCCTGTTATAAAAAAAATAATATAAAATAATCTATGCACAAACTCGACTAAAACCAGCCTTTACAAGTGTTTACGTAGTTAAGCGTTACCTTTGAATTCCGTCGAATATAATTTGGACTATACACGAATGTGATCATCCATAATTGAAATTAGTCAATTAATTGTGTAGTCACTGTCACACTAATGACCTAAATTCTAAATGCTTACTTGGTATTTGGACCCGGGTTGGGCTCCACGTCACCAGACCTCAGTGGGAGCACGTTCGCCATATCGAAAGAGCAATTCATTTTTATGTCATATTCATCATCATGGGATAAAGGTGATATGCCATGTCCACTGTGTTCAGAGATATGTATTCCATGACACTCTGCGACCTTTTGAATATAAAGAGAGGAAGAGATAGATGGAACAAAAAGACAATGGTAATACACAATATCCTCTGCAAAATGTATTATGTACTTGTATAAATTACACATATTTCCCACTGTTTTTTTTTTTTGTTTTGTTTCAGGAGATGTTAATAAACCTTATTACACGACTCTTTAAAGGACGATTTGTATTAATCTGTGTTTGTGGGGGGGGGGGGGTTAAGTGGCTGTACCCAAATAACGAACTATATCTTAAATTATATTAAATGTATACTTTGATACGATGTCCAATATATCGAATTGGTACAACCATTTTGTATTGTTCACTAATAAGTCTAGAAGTTCTTATTATCGATAATAATAACCTATATTAGGCGCTTACAACAGGCACTTCTTAACGCACTGTATAATTCTGCTTTTACAGTGGACTTTGATATTGGGGCGTAGGATGAATGACACAAATCTAAATACTAATATCCAAAATTGGTGTACCTCTCCAATTGACCGCCCCACAACGTTAAGCTTTAAAAACGTCAGACAATCCCTTTTTTAATAATTGCTTGATAGACATGTCATTTTATGCATGTTTTTTAATATCTATCGTATATTTTCTTATAAACCAATGGCTTTGATTACAGTGATCCATCCGTAAAAGTATTTAATCTTAATATTTTTTTACATTATTTTTGTACAATAAAATAGAACCAAAACCAAAATATCTCGCAGTACAGTGCGTCCCACAAAAGGGGCATTGAGATTTTCAGTAATTCTTATTTTCGACAAGTAAACCATATGGTGAGTGAACGGAATAGCAGTGGCCAAATTGGCGGTTTACCCTTAAAAGTGATATTTTTCTTTGCCGATCTTTCTTCAGGCGAGATGTGTGAATGCAATCATTGAGGTTAACATAGATACGAGATACGAGCTAGCATGGATGATAGATGGAGTGTCTTGATTACATTGAGAGATAATTTTGTCTATTATTACGTAGATATTAGAAAAATTAAAGTATTTATAACGAGTAAATGATGTGGATTAATAATCAAGTGTTATTTAAAACAAAATGTTAGGACTTATTTTTTTAAATAAGATCGCAAAATGTATTCACTAAAACATATTTTTAAGATACATATCATGAATTCAATCTTTAATCATGTATTTTGTCAGTTACTTTATTTCTGAATGTGAGATGCTGGTTTTGGACAGAAATCAATTTTACAATATTAGAACGCGAACTGTTTGAAAACAAAGTGGATATGCCAGCAAAGTAAGGATTATACATTTTTTTCCGAAAATACAGGCATTTTTTACAGATAAATTGCTATAAGAATGAAGATGCGTCGGTTAAAAAGGTGTGTGGTTAAAAAATGATGAGGAAAAACGAAACGGACGGCAGTTTCGGTTCTATAACGCAAGTTAAGGCCACTTTTGAAACGTTAATGTGTATTATGTTTCCCTTTCTGTAGCTAGCTATAGATCCAATAGTAACGATAGCTTGCCATGTTGTCATGTAAGTGCATCTTATACCAATGCAAACACATAGATTAACGAATAACGTTTTATTGACAACAATTATCATTATAAATTATGAGCGGGAATATATAATCATTTTGTAAACTATATTTCTTTCTTGAATACATTAAAAACACATCGCTAACTCCTTCCCCAAATAATCGAAGCCCTTTAAATTACACCAATGCCACTTTGTAAGTAACCATTAATTTTATTTGGTCAATTATTGTTTCATTTTTAGCTCATAGACCATGTAATAAAACGTGATATTCCAGTAATTATTAACTGGGTTGGAAAAGATAGTGAAACAATACACATCATTTATTTCGATTTGCTTTTATCTAAGTAAACAGGAACTTTGAATTTAGTGTAAATCAATAATCTGAAATCTCTATCAGGCCTGGGGCAAAGTTTGTTTTTGATAAATATAACCGATCGATATTCAAGGTGAAACTAAGAATATAACATATAGAAGAAGTTTTAAAATCTTAATTAAAGATAACCATTAGTTGTCGTAACGATCTAAAAATTATTTCGAACAGAATCAAATAAAATAGCACCCAAATGTATGTATGAATACTATAATGAAATATGTGCCAAATTGCTCTGGAAGAACATGCGAATAGCTGAGAAATTAACAAAATAAGCCCGGAAATCGTTATTTTTCCAAGCAATATTAATGCACTGTTCCACATTATACTTTTAGGCGTTAGTGATCATTGGAATTATCGGTAGTGAGCTAAACTTTCATGATTTCACAAAGGGGTGACAATTAACTTTGATTTCAAAGGCTTTCTCATGATATATTTGATTGCTGCAACTACTTTATTTTTAGCTTTATGATGAAAAAAATAATTAATTTTCTGAATGCCCTATCGTTTAACCATGATTTATATGACTTATAATAATTTTTATTTAAAAAATTGTCAATTGATTCAATCGAATGAACAAAATTCGCTATCGAATCAATTGCTGAATTAATAGCGATCAAATATATTGTCAAGGCTTTGAATTGATATAATGTGATTTATTAATAAGTTTTGAAAGTAGAGGCGTTTACACGATGCCAGGTTTAAAAAAAAATAATAAAAATGGCAGGGACATCAAAAGGCAGATAAAAAGCTGGCAGAAGTCAAAATGGCAGAGGCTTGAATACAAAGGTGGCAGGGGAAAGACTTGCAGGTCTTAGATTTAAAACGAATGGTTTAATTTCCGTCATGTTTTGGTTAATCCTGGGTAAATAGTTGAAAAATAAATATCATAAAAGGCGATTTTTTTAATAATTATATCTGACGGTCTGAAAGGGGTTTAAGATATTTCGTCTGCACCTTCTTCGATATGGATTAATACTGTGTTCTGAATGAATACGTTTCTCAACACGACATAATTCGAACGGAAATTGTTTTTTATAACATTTTCCCGCCTTAACAAATTACTCGCCAGTTTGGAAAATATCATTGTTAAATAGCTTTGCATGATCACGCATAACAAACATACTAGAATTTTGTATCTTAATCTCACCCCACAAGCGTTCAAATACCTAAATTGAAAATTTGATAAATCACAGTCTTACGGAAATGACGGAAAATACTAATTGATCAGGTTTGTGTGAAAATATAGACCTTAGCTAGTATAGTTGGATGCCACTTCATTGCAAAACGGCCATTTCGGTCAAAGCTTCATTTTTTTCTACCAAGGTCATTTTTACCTCTGCCATATGCATTTTTACCTTTGTAATTTTGGTCTCTGTCATTGTTACCTCTAATGTTGCAATACAAGTTGTCATCCCTGACAATCGGGCGACAATTTGTGCAAAAAGTGACACCACAAATTGTCACCCCTGCAGAAATTGTCGGCGCCTAATTTAGGCGACAAATTTGTGGAGGAGAGGACACCACACATTTTCTCCCCAGATCACTGCAACACTAACTTGACCTTTCTTTATAAATAGATATACACACAAAGAAAAATAGGTCTACCTTAGGACGCTTTTGACATGATTTTGAAACTTGTCGCAGAGACGTCTCCCGAATTCTTCTGATGTTTTACAAGTCTCGAAAATATCAAAACCGTCTCAAAAATAGTCCCAAATCCTTCTCAGAGACGTCTCCAATACTTTTTATCATCGGAAATACGAATACTTTTTTCCGTCGCAAAGACGTATTTTGGATTCACGAAACGTCTTTGGGTGAATGCGTAAGCTTACAAAGGTTCCGCAACCATTTTTGTTCACTTTCAGATTGTTAAATGTCTTAAAGAATAACAAACACATTCTGGAATATCGAGAACCTGGAGAAGTTAAAGAAAATGGTTGAAGTGCAATATAAAACAACAAAACTCAATGAAGTGTGTACATATCTTATATCTGTCTTTCTCTAGCTCCCTCTCTATGCCACTGCACCGCCGCCATGACGAAAATCTCCCGTTTGGGAAGTAATTTCATGCCCTCGAGCAACCTATAAAACATCTTTTGATTGATCCTGGTCAGAAAGGCTGATTCTCTTTTGCTTGTAACCAGTCGGTCTAACTACCTTTTGGTCTATGTAGCACTTCGCCTATTCCCAATTCGTCCAATGCCCATTTCGTTTACCGTCCATTTGATCTATCATCTCAGTAACAAACTGGTAATAGACTACATATTCTCTGGGCATAATACACGAAAATATGAATTAGGCCATTTGGCTATTAGATGAATTGGCCATTATACCAAGTGTATATTAAACTATTTGCAAATTAGACCAAATTATTAGTAGACCAAATGGGTTAAGGCCATATACGGAGAATTAGTCCAACTGTTGTTTCTTTAGACCAAGCGAATAGAAACAGAATTTTCCACAGGCTCTGCTGCTGTTCTCTATATTAGCCTCCCCAAAGGTAAATTGCCCGTTGATCTAAACCCCATTGACTAATGGGCCGTTTAGCCTCATCCTATACATGGTCTAATTCCGTTTCGTCAACAACAAGTTTACCTTTTGGTCTAATTGTCATTTTGCCTATTTACCATTCCGTTTAATTTCCATTTGGCCTAATATCTGATGAGTATAACACCACTTGGTCAAATCCTGTAACAGACTGGAAATATTAATTTAGGATTTAGACGAAAAGGCGATATGTGGTTCTAGGTCTCTTTTTGCCGACACAAATTGGCACAATATACTTAAAAATTGAGTCCGGCGGGTGCAGCACAGATTGTTATGAGGCGAGAATTTGTGCAGGGGTGACAATTCGTGGTGTCAGTTTTTGCACAAATTGTCCCGGGATGACAATATGTGTTGCAACACATTTTCATCTTTACACTGTATCGTTACACGATGATCGGATTATTCACTTTTTTAAAGTCAAGTAAAAGTATTTTTGTTATTGACATGCGATATGTTTCAAGATTCCCCTAGTATAGCATTTGCACATACACTGCTTTGCTAATCCGTTTAATTATTAACATGAAACTGTCTTTTTAATGATATTGAAAGGTTATTAAAGATAACTTTTTTGATATAAATATGAACTTTGATATTTGTACGAACTTTTACTAATCACAATAACCCCTATTACGGTATCTGATGTAATACAGATATACCCTAAAATTTTAGAAAACTATTCGAAATCAGGCTTCACAACCAATACTAATACAAATGGGAATTCCTACATTCAATTATTTTCATTTATTTAAAAGCACGTCAAATGAAAACAAAATGTGAATTTTACTTATCAATCTTTTTAATGGGGGTGTATAAATAGGTGAAATTTAAAAGGATTGCAGCAGAATAAAGGGTTTTTTATTTAGATTTGCCCATTATACTTTTTTTTAATCGAAGCAAATGTTAATCTAACACTGGGTCAAAAATAAATTTACAGGTCTTTTTATATTTCAAATCAATTTTTCAAGTGTAGGCCTAAGCCGTTTAGAAGCTTATCCGTTTTGAAAACAGAATATTGAACAATTGTGCAATAATGATAAGAGTGAGTGGTTATTTTTATTGTTATTATTATGTGATCTGTAATGAATATGGCAGATTACCTAGTAATTTTGTCAGAGCTTTCTTTATTTCCTTATTTTTAATCTTATATACAAATTTGGTTCCAACATTATCTCGAAATAGACCGTGTCATTTTACTTCATTTTCATGTCATGTATGGATGTCTACTATGAACATGTTCTAAGAATTTTTTTCATGTCATCAAATCAGGATGTCGTCATCGATATCATATGCAATGATAATATAATCCTGAGCATTACCATTTGTGACCTACCACCCCAAACCTATCAATAAGTCGTCAGTTAAGGTTCTCTATACATAGCCAAAATAATAATCAGTCTTTAAAGAAAAATAAGAAAATACTTTATCTGAAGGATCAAATTTTCTTCTTCATACTGTGAAAATTTGAAGTTGCGAAGCTGAATAAAAGAAAAGATACAAAATTTTCTTGGACATTACTTTTTCAGACTGCTTGAAGGTTTCGCTGAGATTACAAAGTATACATATCTCATGCTTGAGTGAACCCCAAACTTCAAAGCTTGTTATCTACTTCCTTTTTTTTAGCTCTCGGTGAATTTCCTTTGCATTCAATCAAGTACTTGTAATGGTTATTGTTGGTTGATTTTAACATATCATATATCGTTTAAAAGCATGGGAAATTAATTTTCAATATCAATAAATTCCCAATATTCATTTTGGTTGACTTATTGTTGGACTAGGGGCGGCAGGACACACTTGATACCTCTGCAATTTTTTTTACAATCAATAATACTGGTAAGGAAATGCGCATCCATCAAAGACTGCAGCCAGCACACATGCAAAAGTTCATAAACGGGCGAGAATGTGGCTATGTAAAATTTACTATTACTAAGACTCATTTTTTCATGGATAGATAGAGTATACACCATAGATACGATTTCAAGTCATATTTTACCCTTACCATGACGTTAACAAAATGGCGTTGGAGCTAACAAATTACGTTTTGTGCTTTATAATGTAATCACATTCGTGCGAATTTCATTCTGTCTGGGTGCGTGAATGTTGGCCTCCCCCTCAAAAAATAGATTGATAGATAGATAGGAAAGTAAATAAACAAGTAAATAGATAAATAAGTTATAGGTTACAATGTACTCTTAAAAAATATGCTTTATTTTTCATTTTAAAGTTTTGATATCATGAAAATTGGCAAGGTACAGGTGTATATAATAATGCCAGTCGTGTACTTTCAAAATTCAATTTTAGATTATGGTTCAGTATTCACGTTTCTGTCTATGGGAAATGTTTCGGTCGAATGGAAAGCGAGTCTGCCTTGTAAAGCGATGTATTTCTATTTCCATATTGATAATTTGTAATGGCGAATGCAAGTTATATATTATTCAAATTAATATTAATTCCATATTACCTAAATCTTTGCCAATATTGACAGACCCCGTAATTCGTCCTCGTGACGATTATGTTTTCCTTGTTTTTCTTTTTTTTCTTGTTGATTTTAATGCAGGCAAACATTTAAAGGGCCTAGGGAACGATTTTTATCTACTAGGGGTGCTGATGTAAGTTTGACAAAAAAGGGTTTCCCCTTAAAATGAAAATAATTTTGATCCAAAGAAATTTGACAAGCAAAACAAAAGGAGGGCTTTCACTAAATAATGATCATTATACATTCATTCATTTTTTTCACACCTAAATTTATTCCTGAAGATGCTGCCTTTAATAATACACTCAACATCCCCTAGGAAAATACTGGGGTGCTTCAGTACCCCGCTTCACATGGTCATGATGTGTTTCAACACATCATTTATGAGGAAGCATTGTAAAGATTCGGTATGGTAGCTGATACAACATGTATCTTTTATAATAAGAATGATGAACATATTCTACATATTTATTCTTTTGTCATTATTTCAACATTATCTATTCTGAGCTAGAGTGATGGACACGAGATAAATCATGTGAAAGAATTACACCTTCGAATAAAGATAAATTTTCATTTCATTCAACTTACATAAAAAGCAAACAAAATAAAAAAAATGTATTTTGATAATTGTGAAAGCTTATATTTATTTAGCTAAACTACAAAAAAAATTGCCTTAACTGGAAGAAATTACATACACGTAAGCCGTAAGAGGTCATTATAAAACGGTATAGTAAACAAAGCTCAAATTAGCGAAATTTTCAAAGTTTTGGAGCTTGGTCCAGCAGCTTTTCACTCTCTGAACAACAACGCTAAGTCCGAATACGGTACTTGAAATTATGATTGATTGATTGATTGATTCATATTATTCGTCAAGAATATCACAAGAGATTACAACGAAATTGAAGAATACCTTGACAGGATAGCCCATGAAAGCCGAAAGGCTTATTTCCAATGGGGTCCTATAGTTAGTATAAAACATTATAATATTGTAACAAAACTGGAATATGGTAAAAAAAAAATAATAAAATGCATACATACATACATATCCATCAGTCAAATAATATGCAAACATCTGAAGCAAACAACAATCCTCCTGATATGTGAAACAAGATTATATTTTAACATGCCCTAATGTATACATTATCTAAAATTGTAGAAACCAACAGTACAAAAAAAATGTGTGATTTTTAATTGTAATATTGCTCCCGAGTAGCTTCCAGTTTTAGGTGCTTCTTTAATGCACTCTTAAATTGAGGAAATATTTTAACTGCTTTTACTTTATTGGGAAGAGCATTCCAAGATTGGATGCCATTAAAATAAAAAGTGTTCCCTATTTGTCCTTCACGTTTTGGCAATATAAAATTAAAATTACTATTTCGAGTACCGTACCTATGGACATTTGATACACGGGTGAAATTGTTTGCTATATAATGATCTAATGTATCCGAATAGAATATTTTATGCACGTGGTGTAATACTAATTGTTGTGATCTGTGATCTACATGAAGTAATCCTGCCCTTTCAAGTTCATTACATCCGACATGTGCTCTTGGTCCTAAAACATTTATGTATCTCACAATTTTATTTTGGATTATTCTTAGTTTTTTCTTATCCGTAACACCCAGGCTACCGTACCAAGCTGCATTAGCATAGTAAAATAGACATTGTATTAAAGTAAAGCATAAAATACGTCTAGACTTCACATGCAAACAGGTTTGATATCCATACAAAAATTTCAAGCGCGAATTTGCTTTTTTGACGTTTGAGTCTACCAAACCCGTCCATGATAGGTTACTTGTTAAATTAATTCCCAGATATTTCACTGAATCTTTTCTGTCAATTACTTGATTATTATATGAAACTTTCAAACCGTGTGTATATCTTAACTTTCGTTTCGAACAAAAGAAAATGCTTTCTGTTTTCCCAACGTGTAAACCAAGCTTGTTGTCAGACATCCATTCAATGCAATTTGCCAAATCTGCACTAAGTTTTTTATCAATTATCTTGGGATTTGTATCCGAATATAGCAATACACTATCATCGCCATATAAAATTAATTTAGATTCGTTAATACAATGATGTAAAACATAAAAAAAATGGGGCCTAAAATGCTTCCTTGAGGGACTCCGCATTTAATAGGCAGTGAATTGTCTGCATGGTAACTACTTTATGACGGTTAGATAAATAATTATGATCTAAACCATGTCACACATGCAGAGTCTAAACCCATCACTTCTAATTTCTTCAAAATTATGTTATGATTTACAGTATCACAGGCTCTTTGTTAGTCTAGGAGAACCATTCCAACCATGCGCCCATGTGAAATTTCGTTCCTGATAAAATCTGTTAAATGTATCAAACAAGTTTTAGTGGAATATCCGTGACGAAAGCCAGACTGAAATTTATATATTAGCTTGGTTTCTTGAAAATATTTCTCCACTTGAGCATGAACAGATTTTTCCAAGATTTCGACACTACACTTAATACACTTATCATGCTTATAGGCCTATAATTACTAACGTCAGTTTTATCTTTCTTTTTATGTAGCGGGGTAACTTTTGCAAATTTCATATCATCAGGAAAGGTAGAAGACATAAGAGATAAATTAATAACATAATTCAAAGGTTTGTACAAATTTCTTGCCCCATCTTTTAGAAATCTTGCGGGTATCATATCTAGACCAGTACTTTTTGATATTTTCAACCTATTTAGTTCGTCTAAAACAAATTTTTCTGCAACAGGGGAAAAATGAAAACTACTTTTTGAAATACCCTTTTCCTCATAAAACTTTTGAAATTGGTCACTTTCTGCATGAAATTTGTTTGTATTTACTGGTAATTTACAAACTAGCTTGTCGGCCACAGTCGTAAAGTAACGATTAAACTCATTTGCAATTTTAGCCTTATCATGACTTAATTCACCTTGCACGTTAATAACCGTTTTTTGGTCAGATTTCCTTTTACTTATTAGACCTAAACCTTTCAAATTCTTCCACAATTTGCTAGAGTCATGTTTGTTTTCTTCAATTTGTTCTTGAAAGTATTCGTTTTTGGCACTTCTTACCTTCCTTTGAACTAAATTCCTTAAAACTTTATATTTTCTTTCAAGGTCTAAATTGCCAAGATTCCTTTTCATACTTTTATAAGCTACATTTCTCTCTTTAATTAAAACAATAATTTCATGGTTCATCCATTTTTCAGTTGATTGCTTAATTCTTACCTCTTTCAGAGGTGCGCTCATATCTATAATTGATAAGAACATAGATTTAAAATTTGCCCAAGCCATATTTACATCGTTACATTCAGTTACCTTGGACCAGTCTGATCGGGATTAATTAAAGTTGAAATCGTCTACATTATAACCTTTTAATCTCCTGATGGATACAGTTCTGTGGTGCCCAAATACGGGCCTTACAATCTTTCTTGAACAGTAAATTAATAAATGATCGCTTATACCTAGGTCAATAACACCACTTTGACTAATATGCTCTACTTTATTACATAATATGTGATCAATCAGGGAGGAAGATGTCTGAGTTGTACGTGTGGGCAGCTTTACAAGTTGGCTTAAACCACTTAGATTAAGTATATTCTCATATTTCTGGGATAAAGGAGACTTTTTCGAAAGGCAAATATTCATGTCCCCTAATACTATAATCTCCTCATCTTTTTTAAATTTATCTATAGTGTCAGAGAGTGATTCAATGAAATTATTATCTTTAGGGGGTCTGTAAAGAGCACCCAGTGTAATGGGCTTTGTCCGAGGCAATAGGATATTGATCCACAATGATTCAATATTTCTTGAAGTCAAGTCTTCTCTTATATTAAATGCAATGTCGTTTCTTATGTACAGACAAACACCACCACCTAGCCCACATTCACGATCTTTACGTAATATACAGTATCCATCTATACATACTTCTTCATCATTTACAGATGATTTTAACCATGTTTCAGTGATGGCAATAACAGCTATTTTACGTTTAGAAAAAGAAGCCGAAATTCAGATATTTTATACAATATAGATCTCACGTTTATCATCGATTAAATCAATTTTTTCTTCTACTTCGCCATGAGGATTCAGAAAATGTTTTTCATACAGATGGAACTATTGAGTATCCCGCATTAAAAAAAATAAAATCACTGAAAGATTTTAAGGAAAACATGTACTTTTCGTTCTTCTGAACCCAGCTCGGTATTGGAACTGGGGCAGCAGCTTTTTCACGCACTCAATACCAACGCCAACTCCGAACAACGTATTTGAAAATACCCTTTGAATCCGATTTGTTTCTTTTGATTGCATATGATTTATGTAATGTTTTTAGTATAGATGGGACTATTAGAGGAATTATAATATATCTCTCAAGAAAAATTAAACCACTTTAAAAGTTTAAGGGATGCTCCGGTTTGAGAATAATATGATTCAAACAGATAAAGGAAAAGAACTCCCAAATGAAGCTTATTTTTGGCTTTATTTCAATGCATTAAATATCCTCACACAAATCGCATTTGAATGAAGATAGAAAACGTTACAATAAACCAAAATCAATATATCCATACTGCAGTCAAAGGCAAGAGTGCAGAAAGCAGACACCAGCTCTTCCTTTTTTCATATAACAAATAACATGGTAGTCATCCCCGAGACATTGAAGAAAAAATATCATTATTTGGAGTTCGTATCCCCCGACATATGAAGTTGGTCGTATACGACGTCTCAAAGTGAAATATTTAGTATAATACTATTTTCCTTTCACCAAAATATCATCACGGTAAATTTACCCTTACTTATGGGATTATAAACTGTAATCTGGGGATCTTAAAACATCATCTTGAACCTTCAAAAGATAATCAAAGTGACAACTAATACTAGCTTTACACATTACTTTACTCTTTTTATAAGCTTCAAATATGTTTATGATCAAACCCAAAATTTGGTCTTGTTAAGTTGATGATCAATGTTGCCCAGTTTGTAGTTTATAATCATAAAATAGTTTATATTCATACAAAATGCAACCTTCAAAATCTAAATTATAGCAACAAGAGATTGATCACGGAATTTGTGTTATATTTGAAGTTTTATTTGAATCATTACGGATCTAAACAATTTTGTGTATTACAGGTCAAGGAAATTATTGATATATTGTAATTCCTGTTGTAAATGTTACATCCTTTGTGAAAAAAGGTTATTCTCATGTAAATGTGTTTATTTGTAAATATTTTGAAACAATAAATCCTCAAGGAAGAGGCAAAGAGAAAAAAAATAATCAAAGCCATTACTAAAGCAAACCTTCGTTTACACGGTATACTTAAACTACTGTACAAGGGCGCCGGAAGCGGGGGGCAGGGGGGGCACTTGCCCCCCAAATAAAATTTTTGGGGGGCAAAACGAGATTTTGCCCCCCCAACGTGCCCCCCTGAAAGATGAAAAATAATAAATTATTTAAGGAAAAAAGTAAATGAAGGCATTTTTCTGTCTGAAAATTGTCATTTCCATTTTCAAAAATAAAAAAATTTTGCCCCTGACGGGGGAAATACATTATCATAGTAATGTATGATAAATATGTATAAATATGTATTTGCCCCTGACGGGGCAAATACATTATCATAGTAAGCCTCGCGTCTTTTGACGAACAGTTCCTCTGTGAAACATAGCTTTGATAAGCCCCCTTTCCATCTTATTACAGTGTGATAACGTTTAACCTTTTAATGAATACATTTCAGACTAAAAGCGAATGGCAAATTGATAGTGGTCCATCAATGATTAGGTTTATAATTCTATGATGCTGGCTGTGTCGTCTAACAAACGCGCGGTCGCCCAGAAACGCTCAGACCGGACCCGATATCACTAACGCGCGTGAACACTAGTTACTCGAGCAAGATATGGAATCTATGTCATAGCTGTCAAGCCCAGAAACCATAACATCTCGAGAAACTTGTTTCAATTATTTCATTTTCAACTAAATATGAATTGAGTTAATACAGTGATAACAAGAGAGCGGTGTTGGCTCAGTCGGTAACGCGTCTGCCCGTCGAAGTCGAACCAAAGATCGTAGGTTCGAGTCCACCCTGGGCGGATGACTAAAGTCAGTGCGTTGTGTGTAAACGTCTCTCCCATGTTTCATAGATGCAGGCTATGTTACAATGGAAAACACTCCGTCCCTCGGATAGGACGTTAAATGGAGGCCCCGTGTAGAGGAGAGTCACCACCCTTGCACGTTAAGAACCCACTGCACTATTCGTATAGGGGGAAACCCCGGTGTCGAGGTCCATCTGCACCCCCCCCCCCCAATCAGTTATATCGGGAGGAGAGACCTGTGGATCATAGTGATTCAGTTCGCTTTTCGCCTCCCAGGCACAGGTGACGCCAAACAAATAATAATAACAATTCAGCGCCCTAAAGAAAATACCAAGGTCATTCAAACTCAATGTAGACATGTTATCAGAAAATTACATTCAGAATAATCATGTGTAGAGGATTATAATTTATTATTTGTAAAAATGGTGAATCCAACTCGAAAGCAACTTAGAGATAATGTTTAGACATGAAAAACTAAAATCATCTGTGAAAGTGTCTTCTTGACCGGACTCATATTATCCGAGATATGAATAAAAATGTAAAGAATATAAAAGAAAAAAAGCGTTACAGTACTGCTCTACTATACAAAAAAAAAATCTTAAGATATTTTCACAGCCCCGTATTTTCCTCTATTCCTTTTCATTGGCATGATTGGAAGGCGTTTTGTCCGATACTATTTCAGCTCATATATAGCACTTATATATGTATTTTAGATTCCAAAACTTCTTCCCATTACCTGTTACTAATCAGATCGAGATGGCAGCTATGTTCTCTGGTTCATCCCAGCTTTTGTTATTCATGGACGTTTGCAAAAATAAAAAAAAAAACAACCCGGAGTGGGTGGGGCTGCAAGACCTAAATTTTCGAAGAAACGTAAGAGCGAGGGGATTTGTGATGGGGGAGCTTTTGCATTTTCTAGAATAAAATTGAAGGATTTCGTGCACACTTTTTGTGAATTTTGTGAATTTTGCCCTCTCGATCGGCGGCCCGGCTCGTACGGTCATGTTTGTCATCTTAAAGTCTTTAAAAGGCCTATATAACATTGGTTTGAAACAATTTCGTTTGCAATAAGGCTCGTAATTTGCTGGAACTGCGACCCTGGTCATGAAGAAACACCAGGCTGGGTCAGAAGGGAGGAAACAGAAGGAGCAAAAAGAACTCCAAGACTGTTTAATTCTCAAGAAATTCATTTTTGAATGCACTTAGAAACGCAACTTTTATACTATTTTTTTTACACAAAATCCTTACCGTGGGGGGGGTCCCATAGCCTCTCCCGCTCGATCGCTTCGGTATCTCACGCTGTCAAAAATATTGTGCCCCCTTCGGGATTTTGCCCCCCCAAAACTGAAAGTGTTCCGGCGCGCCTGCTACTGTATGTAGCATTTAGGTTGTCTCAAAATCAAAATTTAAAAGTAGTATAACTCTCTGTTTTTAACTCCCCTTTAAACAATGGAATTATAAAAAAAAAATAATCGCCAGGGGATATTTTATTGTCTTATTTTCAGAAGCTTATCGCTCAGAACCCTATAAACAATCAGTATGGTATTCTATACTGGTTTCAAACATTTTTTCATTCTTTCTTATAAGCTTCAAATAATATTTTTATCATAGCCTTTTTTCTCTGAAATTGATCGTTTTGACACTATTATTTGATTATCGTGTCGCATAACTTTTGCAGTAAATGTGCAATGACTCAATTTTCTGGAAGAATCTTTCTGAAAACATACACATTTCACATTCTCTTTAACCTTGTTTTTTTAAACAACTCCCTATTCCTTATATCACTTGACGAAAGGGTTAACCTCCATTGGAACAAAATGATGTACATTTCCTGGATATTATCAATCAAATAAATGGCAATCTCTTGAAAACTGAAAATATGGAGGAGACTCACCTGTCTCCGATGACGGCCTGTGGCATAAATCACAATCGCGGCTTTTATGCCAAAATGCGTGAAATATATCTGTCTGAAAAATCTGAACCTCAATTACTGTTAGAATGTTTGGTGAAAAATTAAGGTCTTCACAGGAGTTTTTATGAGTTTCAGGTTTTCATGGTCGAAAGTACAGAGTTCCAAGGGGGAGCAGTAGACGAAAATAACCCGCTAAGAATGCCTGCAACTTACTTGCCTAAAAAGTTCCACGAGCGAGCAATAGAGGAAAATGAACCGTTTACAAACCCGCCGATATTATTATCTTTTAGATACGTTATGGGCGTGTACAGAGAATTAGTAAACATAAGATAAGACTCCCTACTCAGGAGCTCTGAAGAACTAGAGGGCACTGGGTTCCACATGATGATTGGCTGATGGATGGGTTGGGGTGAATGAACCAGATGTGAAATTATTATTATTATTATTCTTACATCGTACTTGTTAATTGTTCTTGTGTGGTATTTATATAAATTTCTATAAAATATAATTTTTACATTGTAAAAGAGAACTGTTGCTCGGCTAGCGCCATGAGCGTCTGCTGACGGTGTGTGCGCTCTACAAATATACACTATTATTATTATTATTATTATTATTATTGCTACGTTTATTTAAAGTCTCCGATTATCACTTTGCATTTTCAGAAATAACTCATTTTGTAACCTGAAAATACTTTTAGACATCAGGACAAAGTCGGGAGTACGACAGTGGAGTAGACGTGAACCTTTGTATTGCATTTTTTTTTGCACACATTGCCCCGGTGTGACAGTGTTCCATTTTCCACGACGGTCATCTTATCCACTTTTTAAAGTCGAGTAAAAGCATTTTTGCTATTGACATACAATATGTTTCAAGTTGATCAGGCCATAGTGGAAATTTCACTAGTATAGCATTCACATGTACAATTAGTCCAGTAGACGGTCTCATAGGCCAATGTACAAGACCTGGAAAAATTGTTAAGTACAAGGTTTTTTGTTGATTCGTGTACTAGATGGGTATTGAAGTAATTTCAGCTTGGTTGCCAGCATATGTACGATATGTAATATACTACTTCTCTTAAACCAGAAAGACTAAAAACATAAATAATATCATTTTACTAAGAGGTCCTGTGACGTTGAATCCATGCATAACAATATTTTAAATATCTAAGTTATGCAATTATCGTAATCAGCCTAATAAGCATAATGAGGTAATTAACATAAGTGTAATACACCGTATATATGCATTTGTGGATGTCTATCCAGAAAGGTCCAAATACGTAAATAATACAGCTATCCTAAGGTTTTCTATGGCGAGGAATTATTTTATGTCATTCTTTTTCCATTTTAACAAATGCAGTCGCTGTAAATAGCATAATTAGCATAATCAACCTAATGCACTAATTAACATATATATGTATAGATTTATTTGTCAAAGTACTACAACAGCCAGAAAACATAAATAATAGAGCTATCCTATGGTATTATTCTATGAGGAATTCTTTTATGAAATTATTTTTCCCGTTTAACAAATGTTACTGTTTTAATTAGCGTAATTAGCATAATGCGCTAATTAACTTATGGGCAATATTTTACATGTTAATATATATTCCTTTGACACTTATGACATTATATTTTCCTTTTTACCAATGTAATTTTCGTAAATAGCATAATACGCTATTAACATAATATATATATATATATATATATATATATATATTACATGACAAGGAATTAATAATCGTATTTTCCTTTAAACAATGTTAATGGTGTAATTAGCTTAATTGGCATAATGAGCTAATCAAAGTGGAACGCCTCTGGCAGTCTCGCCTGCATTACGCGATTTTATAAAGCAGCAGTTTTGACTTTGAAAACAGCTATTGCATAAAATATTCACATAAGAACAATTCATAGGATGTCCATCGATCCAAATGGCCTTAGACCATGAACAGGTGACCTAACATGTGTGCAAAACAATCATTCATCCTTGATTACCCATATGTTTATGTTTCATGAGCTAGATCCATAAACTTTCTGAGATATGATGCCAAGTTAAAAATACCCCTAACATGGCCAAAGTTCATTGACCTTATATTACCTTTGATATTGGTCATTTGACCTGACATGCGCACAAGATATACGGGGATAGGCCTACATGGTTGCATTTATGTCCAAGTTTCATAAACTACATCTGGATCCATAAACTTTTAAAGTTATGACAATTCCACAAATACCCCCAACATGGCCAAAGTTCATTGAAGCTAAGTGAACTTTGACCAAGGTCATGTGACCTGAAACTCAAACAGAATATTCAGTACTATCTGATTCCCTTATGTTTAAGTTTCGTGAACTAGGTCCATACACTTTCTAGGTTATGACGACATTTCAAAAACTTATCCGTGGTTAAGATTTTGATTCCCCCAACAAGATCTTAGTTCATTGGCCGTAAATTACCATTGACCTTAGTCATTCGACCTGAAACTGAGGCAAAATGTTTAGTACTACTTGATTAATTTTATGTCCCAGTTTCATTAACTAGGTTCATATACTTTATAAGTTATGATGACATTGACATTGCTTGGTTTATATGATATCAATGTTGACGACGCTGCCGTCGCCGCCGCCGTCGGAAAAGCGGCGCCTATAGTTTCCCTCTGCTATGCAGGCGAGACAATAACAACAGTGACAACGAAATATATGTTTTGCACCTGTATTTCAATTACCACTAACCATACGATAGCTGCATTTTTCATGTTTTCAGGCACACTCGATGTAAACTGGCATAGAAAAAAATGAAAAAATGAAAATTCAGAATTTATTGTTCGAAATAGACATGAAATACTACGAAAATTTGCTTTGCCCAATTGATCGTGGGCCCGGCAGCCGCTTAGCTGGGCCAGATCGACGAGGCTCTATCCCTTTAATCGTTGAACGTCAAACAGGGTAGCAGCAACTCCCATGTTTTAACGTCTTTTGGTCTGACCTTGCCGGGGTTTGAACCCCCGACCTCCTTGATTGTGAGACAGACGCTCAACCAACTGAGCCAACACACCGGTCATAGGAATATATACTTGATATAATAATAATAATAATAATAATAATAGGTCCATTTATATAGCGCAGCTACTATGTGCATATACTCTACTGCGCTTTGATAATTGGTATCATATTATTACCCCGGCTGTAGCTGAGCCGCCATATTAATAGGCGCTAAAGCGTTCAAGGAAAAATCCTACCGGGTACCCATTCACCTCACCTGGGTCGAGTGCAGCACAATGTGGATAAATTTCTTGCTGAAGGAAATTACGCCATGGCTGGGATTCGAACCCACGACCCTCTGTTTCAAAGTCCGAAGACTAATCCACTGAACATATTGCACATATATATATTGCACATAGATGTTAATTAGTGCATTGAGCCAGTAATTCTAATTAAGGCATTGACATTGGTTAAAATGGAAAATTGCTGTCATAAATGAATTCATCAACATAGAAAACATTAGAAGAGCTCAGTACTTTGACACAGAAATCTATTTATTGCAAATATATATTAATTAGCGCATTATGCTAATTAAGCTAATTATAACAATAACATTGTTTAAAGGAAAAAGATTATGTCACAAAAGAATTCCTCATCATCGAAAAACTATAGGATAGCTGTATTATTTATGATTTCGGGAATTCTCACTCAGTATAAAATGACAAAGGAATATATACATTGCACATATATGTTAATTAGCGCATTATGCTAATTATACTAATTACGACAATTACATTGGTTAAAAAGGGGAAAATAATGTCAGAAATTAATTCCTCGTCATAGAAAACCATGGGATAGCTGTTTTATTTATGTGTTTGGCATTTTCGATATAAAATGACAAAGGAAAGTATAAATTGCACATGTAATTAGCGCATTATGCTGGTTATGCTATTTACAATTACATTGGTTAGAAGGGAAAAACAATGTCATAAATGAATTCCTCACCATATAAAACAAGCATAGGGTACCTGTATTAATCATGTTTTCGGACATTCTCGATATGAAATGACAAAGAAATATATATTTTTATATGTACATGTAATACACATATACATGTATTAGTGCATTATGCTAATTATGTTAATTTCAGCAATTACATTGGTTAAAATTGCAAAATAGTGTCATAAATGAATTTCTCGCTATAGAAAACTCTAAAAGGGATGCATTATCTACATATTGGGCATTTTTGGATATACATCCACAAATACGTATATATTATACTTATGCTAATTAGCTCATTGTGCTAATTAGGCTGATTACGATAATTGTATAACTTACATATTTAAATTATTGCTATAAATCAATTCCTCGTCACAGGACCTCTTAGTAAAATGACATTATTTGTGTTTTTAATATTTTTGGTTTAAGAGAAGTACCATATTACATATCGTAATATGCTAATTAGATGGTTATGCTAATTAGGCTAATTGAAAAAATTGCTCAAGTTTGCCAAGGTGGCAACCAAGCTCAATTTACTTCAATACTCATCTAGAACGTAAATCAACAAAAAAAACCTTGTACTTAACAACTCTTTCAGGTATGAAAAATATCTACTGGACTAAATGCTATAGTAATCCGTTTAATTATTAACACGTAACTTTCTTATCACTCGTGCTTATGATATTGAAAGGTTATTAAAGATAATTTTTTTGATAAATATGAACCTTGATATTTGTGCAAACTGTTCCTGAGCACAATTATAACCCCTGATATGGTATCTCATATGGTATCTCATAACCATGGTTATTGATTGTCTTTCGCCCTCTAGGACACATTGATAATGATAGTGCTAAAATGATACTGATAAAAAATAGACTTGCATTCAAAGATTTCTTTGATTTTAAAACACGTCAAATGAAAAACAAAATATGAACTTAGCTAATGAATAATTAAAGGGGGTGTGTTAGAGAAAACACAGAATAATGGGTTTTTATATTCAAATTAACCAAATGTGATTCTATAACTGAGTCAAAAATAAATTTGCAGGTCTTTTATTGTGAGTGTAGGACTAAGCCGTGAAGCTAATCCGTTTTCAAAACTGACTATTGAACAATTGTGCAATGATTATAAATGCGAGTTGTAATGTTTATTGTTTGTTTAGGTAATCTGTCATTAGTATGAGAGATTACCTCTTAATTTTGTCAGTACTTTCTTTATTTCCTTACTTTTATTTTATATTCTGTTCCCATATTATCTCGAAATAGACCATGTTATGTTACTTCATGTTCATGTCATGTATGGAAGTCTTTAATGAACCTGTTCTACGAAGCTTTTCGAGGTCATCAAATCACGATGTCGTCATCGATATGCATATGCATTGATAATGTAATTCTGAGCAATGTCTTTTGACATACCACCCCAAAACCACCAATAAGCCACCAGTAAAGGTTCTCTGTAAACTACCAAAATAGTAATAAGTCAAAAATAAAAAGTAAAAAAATAATCAATTTTTCTTCTTCATACTGCGAAAATTTGAAGATGTGAAATTGAATAAAAGAAAAGATACAAGAGTTTTTTGGACACTACTTTCTCAGACGTCTTGAAAGATTCACTGAGATTACACAGTATGCACATATCATGCTTGAGTGAACCCAAAACTACAAACCTTGTTATCTACTTATTTTTTTAGCTCTTGTTGAATTTTCTGTGCATTCAATCAAGTACTCATAATGGTTATTGTTGGTTGATTTTAACATATTATATCTCATTTAAAGCTTAGGAAATGAATTTTTAATCTCAATAAATTCCCAATATTCATTTTGGTTGACTTATTGTTGGTTTAGGGGTAGCAGGGCACATTTGATACCTCTGCAACTTTTTTTTACGATCAATAATACTGGTAAGGAAATGCGCATCAATCTAAGACTGCATCCAGCACACATGCAAAAGGTCATAAACGGGCGAGAATATCGCTATGTAAAATTCACTATAACTGAAAAACCACATTTTTCCATGGCTAGATAGAGTATACAGCATAAATACGATTTCACATCGTATGTTACCCTTACCATGACGATTACGACATACTGCATTTTGATGCTGATCTCCGATAAAAGCGGAGGAAGAACAAGAAGAAGAAGTTAAAACAAAATGGCGTTAGAACTAAAAAAAATACGTTTTGTGTTTTAAAATGTCATCACATTCGTGCGAATTTCTTTCTGTCTCAATGCATAAATCCTCCCCCTCAAAAAAAATGTATTGATAGATAGATATGAAAGTAATTAAACAAGTAAAATAGATAAATAAGTTATAGGGTTACAATTTACTCTTAAAAATATGCTTTATTTTTCATTTAAAAAATTGATATCATGAAAAATGGCAAATTACAGGTGTATATATAATAATGCCAGTCGTACACTTGCAAAATTTAATGTTAGATTATGGTTCAGTATACACGTTTCTGTCTATCATGTCTATGGGAAATGTTTCGGTCGAATGGAAAGCGAGTCTGCCTTGTAAAGCGATGTATTTCGATTTCCATATTGATAATTTTGTAATAGTGAATGCAAGTTATATATTATTCAAATATTAATTCCATATTACCTAAATCTATGCCAATATTGACAGACCCCGTAATTCGTCCTCGTGACGATTATGTTTTCCTTGTTTTTCTTTTCTTTTTTTCTTGTTGATTTTAATGCAGGCCAACATTTAAAGGGACCAGGGAACGATTTTTTTCTCTACCAGGGGTGCTGATGTAAGTTTGACAAAAAAGGATTCCCCTTAAATGGCAAAAATTGTGATCCAGAGAAGTTGACAAGCAAAAAAAGGAGGGCTGTCACTAAATAATGAAGATCATTATACATTCATTCAACTTTTTTTCACACCTAAAATAATTCCCGGAGATTCTGCCTTTAATAATACACTCAACATCTCAAAATACTGGGGGTGCTTCAGTACCCCCGCTTCACATGGCCATGTGCATGCATAGGACACCTATTGTTTCAACATATTATTTATGAGGATGCATTGTAAAGATTCGGTATGGTAGCTGATACAACATGTATCTTTTATAATAAGAATGATGAACATATTCTACATATTTATTCTTTTGTCATTATTTCAACATTATCTATTCTGAGCTAGAGTGATGGACACGAGATAAATCATGTGAAAGAATTACACTTTGGAATAAAGATAAATTTTCATTTTCATTTCACTCAACTTATGTAAAAAGCAAACAAATTAAAAAAAATGTATTTGATATTATTGTAAAAGTCTATATTTATTTAGCTAAACTACAAAAAAATGCCTTAACTTGAAGAAATCACATGTAGATGTACATATACATAAGCCGTAAGAGGACATTAAAAACCTGTATAGTAAACAAAACTCAAATTAGCGAAATTTTCAAAGTGTTGGAGCTTGGTTCTGCAGCTTTTTCACTCTCTGAACAACAACACTAAGTCCGAATACGGTACTTGAAATCATGAATGATTGATTGATTGATTTTATTCGTCAAGAATATCACTAGAGATGACAATGAAATTGAAGAATACCTTGACAGGATAGCCCATGAAAGCCGAAAGGCTTATTTCCAATGGGGTCCTATAGTTAGTATAAAACATTATAATATTGTAACAAAACTGGAATATGGTAAAAAATAATAACATACATACATACATATCCATCAGTCAAATAATATGCAAACATCTGAAGCAAACAACAATCCTCCTGATATGTGAAACAAGATTATATTTTAACATGCCCTAATGTATACATTATCTAAAATAGTAGAAACCAACAGTACAAAAAAATGTATGATTTTTAATGGTAATATTGCTCCCAAGTAGCTTCCAGTTTTAGGTCCTTCTTTAATGCACTCTTAAATTGAGGAAATATTTTAACTGCTTTTACTTTATTGGGAAGAGCATTCCAAGATTGGATGTCATTCAAATAACAAGTGTTCCCTATTTGTCCTTCACGTTTTGGCAATATAAAATTAAAATTACTATTTCGAGTACCGTACCTATGGATATTTGATACACGGGTGAAATTATTTGCAATGATCTAATGTATCCGAATAGAATATTTCATGCACGTGGTGTAATACTAATTGTTGTGATCTGTGATCTACATGAAGTAATCCTGCCCTTTCAAGTTCATTACATCCGACATGTGCTCTTGGTCCTAAAACATTTATGTATCTCACAATTTTTTTTGGATTATTCTTAGTTATTTTCTTATCCGTAACACCCAGGCTACCGTACCAAGCCGCATTAGCATAGTCAAATAGACATTATATTAAAGCAAAGCATAGAATACGTCTAGACTTCATATTCAAACAGGTTTGATATCTATACAAAAATTTCAAGCGCGAATTTTTGCTTTTTTGACGAGTGAGTCTACCAAACCCGTCCATGATAGGTTACCTGTTAAATTAATTCCCAGATATTTCACTGAATCTTTTCTGTCAATTACTTGATTACTATATGAAACTTTGAAACCGTGTGTATATCTTAACTTTCGTTTCGAACAAAATAAAATGCTTTCTGTTTTCCCAACGTGTAAACTAAGCTTGTTGTCAGACATCCATTCAATGCAATTCGCCAAATCTGCACTAAGTTTTTTATCAATTATCTTGGGATTTGTATCCGAATATAGCAAGACACTATCATCAGCATATAAAATCAATTTAGATTCGTTAATATAAGTACACATATCATTGATATAAGACATAAAAGAATGGGGCCTAAAATGCTTCCTTGAGGGACTCCGCATTTAATAGGCAGTGAATCAGAAAAGGAGCCGTCTGCATGGTAACTACTTGATGACGGTTAGATAGATATGATCTAAACCATGTCACACATGCAGAGTCTAAACCCATCACTTCTAATTTCTTCAAAAGTATGTTATGATTTACAGTATCAAAGGCTTTTTGTAAGTCTAGGAGAACCATTCCAACCATGCGCCCATGTGAAATTTCGTTCCTGATGAAATCTGTTAAATGTATCAAACGAGTTTCAGTGGAATATCCGTTACGAAAGCCGGACTGAAATTTATATATTAGCTTGGTTTCTTGAAAGTATTTCTCCACTTGAGCATGAACAGATTTTTCCAAGATTTTCGACACTACACTTGATACACTTATAGGCCTATAATTACTAACGTCAGTTTTATCTTTCTTTTTATGTAGCGGGGTAACTTTTGCAAATTTCATATCATCAGGAAAGGTAGAGGACATAAGAGATAAATTAAGAACATAATTCAAAGGTTTGTACAAATTTCTTGCCCCATCTTTTAGAAGTCTTGCGGGTATCATATCTAGACCAGTACTTTTTGATATTTTCAACCTATTTAGATCGTCTAAAACAAATTTTCTGCAACAGGGGAAAAATGAAAACTACTTTTTGAAATACCCTTTTCCTCATAAAACTTTTGAAATTGGTCACTTTCTGCATGAAATTTGTTTGTATTTACTGGTAATTTACAAACTAGCTTTCGGCCACAGTCGTAAAGTAACGATTAAACTCATTTGCAATTTTAGCCTTATCATGACTTAATTGACCTTGCACGTTAATAACCGTTTTTTGGTCAGATTACCTTTCAAATTCTTCCACAATTTTCTAGAGTCATGTTTGTTTTCTTCAATTTGTTCTTCAAAGTATTCGTTTTTGGCACTTCTTGCCTTCCTTTGAACTAAATTCCTAAAAACTTTATATTTTCTTTCAAGGTCTAAATTGCCAAGATTCCTTTTCATACTTTTATAAGCTACATTTCTGCCTTTAATTAAAACATTAATTTCATGGTTCATCCATTTTTCAGTTGATTGCTTAATTCTTACCTCTTTCAGAGGTGCGCTCATATCTATAATTGATAAGAACATAGATTTAAAATTTGCCCAAGCCATATTTACATCGTTACATTCAGTTACCTTGGACCAGTCTGATCGGGATAAATTAAAGTTGAAATCGTCTTCATTATAACCTGTTAATCTCCTGATGGATACAGTTCTGTGGTGCCCAAATACGGGCCTTACAATCTTTCTTGAACAGTAAATTAATAAATGATCGCTTATACCTAGGTAAATAACAACCACTTTGACTAATATGCTCTACTTTATTACACAATATGTTATGAGGGAGTGAGGGAGTTAATCAGGGAGGAAGATGTCTGAGTTGTACGTGTGGGCAGCTTTACAAGTTGGCTTAAAACCACTTAGATTAAGTATATTCTCATATTTCTGGGATAAAGGAGACTTTTTCCAAAGGCAAATATTCATGTCCCCTAATACTATAATCTCCTCATCGTTTTTAAATTTATCTATAGTGTCAGAGAGTGATTCAATGAAATTATTATCTTTAGGGGGTCTGTAAAGAGCACCCAGTGTAATGGGCTTTGTCCGAGGCAATAGGATATTGATCCACAATGATTCAATATTTCTTGAATTCAAGTCTTCTCTTATATTAAATGCAATGTCTTTTCTTATGTACAGACAAACACCACCAACTATCCCACATTCACGATCTTTACGTAATATACAGTATCCATCTATACATACTTCATCATTTACAGATGATTTTAACCATGTTTCAGTGATGGCAATAACAGCTATTTTACGTTTAGAAAAAGAAGCCGAAATTCAGATATTTTATACAATATAGATCGCACGTTTATCATCGATTAAATCAATTTTTTCTTCTACTTCGCCATGAGGATTCAGAAAATGTTTTTCATACAGATGGAACTATTGAGTATCCCGCATTAAAAAAAAATAAAATCACTGAAAGATTTTAAGGAAAACATGTACTTTTCGTTCTTCTGAACCCAGCTCGGTATTGGAACTGGGGCAGCAGCTTTTTCACGCACTCAATACCAACGCCAACTCCGAACAACGTATTTGAAAATACCCTTTGAATCCGATTTGTTTCTTTTGATTGCATATGATTTATGTAATGTTTTTAGTATAGATGGGACTATTAAAGGAATTATAATATATCCCTCAAGAAAAATTAAACCACTTTAAAATTTTAAGGGATGCTCCGGTTTGAGAATAATATGATCCAGAGAGATAAAGGAACAGAACTCCCAAATGAAGCTTATCTGTACGATAAATAGAGTATTTTTTTGGGGGGGGGCTTTATTTCAATGCATTACATATCGTCACACAAATCGCATTTGAATGAAGATAGTAAACGTTACAATAAACCAAAATCAATATATCCATACTGCAGTCAAAGGCAAGAGTGCAGATAGCAGACACCAACTCTTCCTTTTTTCGTATAACAAATAACATGGTCGTCATCCCGGAGTTCCCATTATTTGGAGTTCGTATCCTCCGACATATGAAGCTGGTCGTTTACGACGTCTCAAAGTGAAAACTTTAGTATAATACTATTTTTCTTTCACCAAAATATCATCACGGTAAATTTATCCTGACTTATAAGATTATAAACTGCAATCTGGGGATCTTAAAACATCATTTTGAACCTTCAAAAGATAATCAAAGTGACAACTAATACTAGCTTTACACATTACTTTACTCTTTTTGTAAGCTTCAAATATGTTTATAATCAAACCCAAAATTTGAACTTGTTAAGTTGACGATCAATGTTGCCCAGTTTGTAGTTTATAATCATTATGTAAAATGCAACCTTCAAATTCTAAATCATAGCATAAAGAGATTGATCACGGAATTTGTTTCATATTTGAAGTTTTATTTGAATCATTACGGATCTAAACAATTTTGTGTATTAGAGGTCAAGAAAATTATTGATATATTGTAATTCCTGTTGTAAATGTTACATCCTTTGTGAAAAAAGGTTATTCTCATGTAAATATGTATATTTGTAAATATTTTGAAACAATAAAACCTCAAGGAAGAGGCAAAGAGAAAGAAAATAATCAAAGCCATTACTAAAGCAAACCTTCGTTTACACGGTATACTTAAACTACTATATATAGCATTTAAGTTGTCTCAAAATCAAAATTTAAAAGTATTATAACTCTCGTTTTTACTCCCCTTTAAACAGTGGAATTATAAAAAAAAATAATCGCCAGGGGATATTTTATTGTCTTATTTTCAGAAGCTTATCGAGAACCCTAAAAACAATCAGTATGATATTCTATACTGGTTTCAAACATTCTTCATTATTTCGTATAAGCTTCAAATAATATTGTCATCATAGCCTTTTTTCTCTGAAATTGATCGTTTTGACACTATTATTTGATTATTGTGTCGCATAACTTTTGCAGTAATGTGCAATGACTCAATTTTCTGGAAGAATATTTCTGAAAACATACACAATTCACATTCCCTTTAATCTTGTTTTTTTAAAACAACAACTCCCTATTCCTTATATCACTTGACGAAAGGGTTAACCTCCATTGTAACATAATACTTTAAAATGATGTACATTCCCTGGATATTATCAATTAAATAAATGGCAATCTCTTGAAAACTGAGAATATGGAGGAGACTCACCTGACTCCGTCACTCCGATGACGGCCTGTCGCATAAATCACAATCGTGGCTTTTATGCCTAAATGCGTGAAATATATCAGTCTGAAAAGTCTGAAACTTAATTACTGTTAAATTGTTTGGTGAAAACTTAGGGTCTTCACTAGAGTCTTTATGCGTTCCAGGTTTTCATGATCGAAAGTACAGAGAGTTCCGAGGGGGAGCAGTAGACCAAAATAACCATGATAAACCGCTAAGAATGCCTGCAATTTACTTGCCTAAAAAGGTCCACGAGCGAGCAATAGAGGAAAATGAACCGTTTACAAACCCGCCGATATTATTATCCTTTAGATACGTTATGGGCGTGTACAGAGAATTAGTAAACATAAGATACGACTTCCTACTCAGAAGCTTTGAAGTACAGTTATTGCTCCGTTTATTTAATGTCTGCGATTATCACTTTACATTTTCAGAAAAAACTCATTTTGTAAGCTGAAAATACTTTTAGACATCAGGACAAAGTCGGGAGTACGACAGTTTGTATTGCATTTTATTGAACAAATCACATTCAGTAAGAAGTAAATACATTTATTTCATTTCAAATCTTTTATAGGGATGGAATAGTCACAAAATTTCCCAACGAATATTTAGGTCTACCCCCCCCCCCCCACGGAAAACCCTTAATGCACCTGGGCATTGGCATACTTTGATATTCCCGTGAAGCATTAATATGAAAATAGGCCCTGCATCGGTCTGTACTTTATAATATTGCGTTGAGTTTTCGAACACAATTTAGATATATTCACATTTTATTTGTTTCATTGTCTGCTTAGTATGAGAGTTTCTTACACTGATTTCATAACTTAATATTTCAATAGTAGGATAGATTACTTCCTGAAAAACATTTGCAATACTTGTCATACATGTAGTTAAGTGGTTAAGATCACGTTCATTTTTCCTGTCCCACTCTCGATTTCTGTGCAAAAAAATACTCCAAGTGACTGGTAGGGTAACTTCCTTTGGTCTTGGCTTCAACTTCCTTGTCTTGTTATGGTTTCGTTTATCAAAACTTAGTCTGGGCTAGTCTTAACCCCCCCCCCCCCCCGGGGGGTCATATTCTGGAGCCAACTTGTTAGGAGCCAAAATGTGTATATAAAGCAGAGCATGATCGGTTAAGGGTTCGCATTGAGGTGAAATAAAAATTTTAAGGTACTTTTATCAAATTTGCTTTTAAAATAATCTTTGATATCTCAGGTTTCAAAAAACTAAGTTTCATGAAGATTGATGATTCCGAAAGTACCGGAATAGTCCATTTTATTCATGGGGGTGCTGCTACCTCTCATCACGGACGGACATTTCTACTCAAATTAAATTCACTCTACTTTTATTGTTCTTAAAGTTACTCTACTTTGGTTTGGATGTTCTTGCACTCAGAACATTTCTCTATTATCAGACATAATATAGTAGAAAAAAAATATTGGTAACTAATTTTTTTTGGTAGGTGTTAACATTTCCGTTTTGAAATTTCCGTCCGTGATGGAAAAAAAGATGAAAAGTTTTTTATTCTTTATCAGAGTAGAAATAAAAAATAAAAAGGTTTAGAGGTATCTCTCTAAACACTGTATATTATTTTATTTGAACATGGCTAAAATCCATACATTTTATCCATATCATAAACTCAGTCAAAAATGATCACGGACGGACATTAATTTGATCACGGACGGACAAAGTTAATTCACTCAAATTCATTTCACTCTAGTTTTATTGTTTTCAAAGTTACTCCAATTTTTTTAATGGTCTTGCACTCTGAACATTAATCTATCATCAAACATAAATTAATAGGAAAAAAATATGGGAAGTAAACTTTCCTTGTAGATGTTAACATTTCTGTCCGTCTGTGATGAAATTAATGTCCGTCCGGGATCATTTTTATTAGGATAATGTCTATGGATTCAGCTTTTTATTCTTTATCAGAATAGAAACAGAAATAAAATTGTGTAGAAGTATTTCACTGGACACTGTATATCATTTTATTTGAACATAGCTAAAATCCATACATTTTATGCATACAATAAATCAATAAAAAATGATCACGGATGGACATTATTTTCATCATGGACGGACGAGTGAAATACTTGTGGAAAGATTCATATATGCAAATGAGAAACTTTACCGAGCAAATTATGAATTTAATTTTAGCTTCTAATTGCAGTGAGAAGTGGCTCTGAGAATTATTAAGAACTCAAATGGAGTAACTACCTACAACTTGCACACCTTTTTTGTGATATCATTGTTTGGCCGTTATTGGGGCTATATTTTTGTCAGGAAAAATTGTTAAACATTATTGGAATGCAGATAGGGTTGGAAAGCTACATGTACATCTATACGCCAAAAAAGCAGGAAATAAAATATGGCAAGAACAAGTTCAAAGCTGTAGATTTCATCAATTCAAGCTTGCAGAAATGATGGAGAAGAAGAAAGTAGACTGCAATGCATAATCTGATATTAGCAGAAAAATCAGCTTTTCCATGTACAAACCTATGGATTCACAATGCTTCTAACAGAACATGACATCAAAGTCTTGAGGCTTGTGAAAATTACATGAATACCTTTTTTTGAACTCCATTATGGAGCTAATTTTAAGCAAATGGCTTAATATCTGGTAAACTGTGAAAATGCATAAAGCTTGCACTGCAGTGTTTAAAAGTTTTTAAAAGCTTTGCATTGGTATATCAATTTCAATTTTGGATTCGGTCAGGGCCTAAATACATGATCGCTGTTGATATTATGGGGTGTTTCCACTTTGATATGTGCAAAAGATGGATTTAAAGAGAGCCCCCGACAAAGTGTTGATCCAACAAACAAGCATAAGGATCAGCGACCTGTTGATCTTTTCGATTTAGATTTTTTACCTTAAAAAAACCTCTTTGCTCTTGGAAAATTAATGCCAAGAAAGATACAGTGTACATGGTGTACCGTGAAAAATACTACACTAATGCCTAAAAATCATCATGATCATAAAAATGCTTGTATCAACATGATCATTGATCAACTAGCTGTTAATTTGAAACCTAGTATTCTACAATTTAAAAAGACAATATTCTTAATTTGACAAGAACTGTGTTTAGAGCAATCATATGTCTAGAATATACTGTGCGTCTAGCATAGAAAACACGTCGCTATACATCTTAAATTAAGTTGCAGCAACTTAATTGACGTTGTAGCAACTTGATTGTGCAACTGATAATGTTTAATAATATTAAGATATGTACAAATCATCAATACAATAGCATTTGTTCCCCCAAGAAAGTATTAAGAACTTCTTACAGGGTACTTCCAATGTATTTTGATTGTGTCCGTCCATGATGTCCGTTCAAGATGTCCGTCCGTGATGGAAAATATTTGCAATTCTCTCAGAACTTTAATATTGGTTAAGAATTCAATATGCTGAACATAGAAGCTAACATACCCGAGTGTTAGTTGCATTAACAATTATTGGTCCATGTTAAGCTGTTTAGATAGAAACAATAAAAATGTACAAAAATTCTAAAAACCACATTTCTATCATTTAGTGGATATTTAGTGGATACCTATGTTTGTAGGTAACCAAGGCAACAAACTTTTTCATCATTCAGCATACTTTGTCCTACCCTTCACTACAAAACACAAAGGAACCTTGTTCATCTTATTCCTAATTTGTTACAAGCCTTCAAAACTTTCAAAATCTATCAAATGTCCGTCCGTGATGAACCGATCACGCTCAACACTAGCAATACTTTGAGTAAAATCAAGTAATGCTGAAGATGTGGAATACCCTAACCGAAATCCATGTTGGTTCTGACTTATAATACTGCACTCATTGATAAAATTTAGTAATCTAACATAATACATTTATCAAAATTCTATGAAAATAACAGGGAAAATGAAAAATGGGCGAGAGTTTGTAAGTATTTCAGGACAAACACCTTTAAAATGGGAATAACCCGACCAAATTTCAGTTGTGTTAGAAAAATCCCTGCCTCAAGGCAAAAATAAAATATTGTCAGGAGAATCAACGAGAAATTCGGAAAAAGGAGTGCCATTACTTCTTTCGAGGGGGGGGGGGGTGCTTTTGCAAGCATTCTTATCCATCCTTTATATACGGCAAGGGAATTCGGGGTGGGTTGTGACACTTTTTTGCATTTTGCATGTTAGAATTGATATGAATGTAGAAGTAAGTACTTTTTCTTGCCAGTCTTTGCGGCAGGATTCCACCATGCTTTTAGCATTGAATCCCTTTAGGAAGGAAGGCCGCATTTACTAAGATGTGTAAATTAGAATTAATCATGTTGTTTTTGACATCGCTTGACCACTCCATCCAGTATCTTGTTAACTTGTTCCCTGTAGCTCCGTTTCAAGGGATTAATCCAACATTGCGAAGATGAGAATGAAGTCATGACGATCAGATTCTCAGGATTTACACATCCTCCTTTCTGAATTGTGTAAATTTGCCACACAGTCGTCGGTAACCACGACACGAAGAAAGATACAGAAACTGCGATACAGACGAGGACTGTGACGCCCTTTAGCTCTGATTGTTGACGGCGACGCGGTATGTGAAGTGGACCTTGAGCACCGTTGCGCTCAGTGCCACGGTTGGAGTCCTTGACATCGGTGACGGCGCTTTCCCGGAACCGACCTTCTGCAATGCGACGTGCCTGTTTCCTGGAAACATTGGCAACCATGCCTTGCACAATAGCGAACAAGATAAGGACGTATGGAAATAAGTAAACGCTGTAAGTTAGGAGTCCCTTTGAACGGTAGCTTACGAAGCAAATGCCAACGCTTGGGTAAAATTCGATATCTGAGAACGCTCCAGAACTCCCTACTCCCATCAGAATGGGCATTCCTAGGAAGTAACCGACGGTAACAAGGACAGATACTGCTGTGACCCTGAACGTGGTGATCATGGATGCATATCTGTAGGGTATACCACAGCAATGAAGCAATCGAAGGTGACGAGGAGAAGAAGGAAGATGGATATACCCAGATTCGTGATTATCAGGTAAAAGCAGAACACGCAGAATTCTTGACCGAATGGAAATGCCTTCAGAACCACTGCCGGAACCGAAGGTACCCAACCAATTCCCGTACAAAAGTCGGATAAGGATAGGAAGGAGAACACTACTTTACGAGGTGCAGTTTAGTTGGTCAGCTTTCGAAGCACAACCAAATTTAGAGTGTTTCCTATGAAGCAGAGAAGACAGAAGAGTGCCATGAAAGCCGCGTAAATAGGAGAATGTGTCCTGCCCCAAAACACCTTCCGTAGAGTTGTCACGTAAGACGATGCAATTACTTTTTGGTAAAGCCATGTTTACCATTTGACTTCAGTGAATATGTCCTCGCCAGGCAGCATCTAACATCGTTGCGTAATCGTAGCTTAAATCAAGGTTCCCCAGAGCTAGAGCCCAGAGAACATATTTGCAAAAAAAAATGTGGGGAGATCATGAGATCATCTTTGCTTAGTTTATACATGAATTGGGTGAGTTAAAAAATATATGCATCACTCACTGTAAGAATATTATTTTGGAAAAATAGCAAATCTGTTTGTGATCTGAATTTAGTTTGGAATAAATATTCTAAGGGTCTTCTTTAGCAGCAACGGTATTCTTTGTAATTGTGTTTGGATCGCACAACCCCATGCCAAAATTCGTTATACTATCGCTTCATATCATTAATACTTCATACTACTTTCAGACTTTATTAATGTATGGTAATATTAATCTATGATACGGTGTAAATAAAGTAGATGGGAGAAAACATTTCAGTTTGTTGGTAATACCGATGTTTCTTGAAAGTGTTTTGTATATCGAAGTGTGGTTTCCATGAGAGTTTATTATACATAGTGACACTCAAAAGTCTTCTCTCTTAAACATTTTCAAAAACAGTGTTATAAATAATGAGATTATGAGGTAATGTATATATTTTGTTACTAAAAAGCGTAAAATTTGTCTTTTGTGTGTTTAGTTTATTCGCCTTAATCCATTCAGTGACATGTATGAGTTTTGAGTTTAAAATACTGACAAGTTGTAATACTTACAAACTGTAAGTCCATTTACCAAGCACCAGCCAGGATGGAAATATAGTGGAATTGCCTATAGAAAGTCTGAAATTAAGCTGACAAATCCATGATGAAGTGAACTTTTCTGCAGTTGAGCAGGTTCAGTCCCATTCAAGCCTTTCTGTGTTGTTGAGCTTCATTGCTTGCAGTTCAAAGTCATTCATACCTTGGATACCCCTGGACATAGCTGAATACTGTTTGACTTCAATAGTCCATTGTGAGGAAAAGTTTTTGTACCTCTAGCCCATTGTGAGTTGGATTCCAAGCTATTGTTGAGGTGAGGGCCTATAACATAGTCTATTTCTATTCAGCATTTAACTCTAGACTAGTGAACTATAGGCCTAGACCTAAATCCATTCACCATGGCAGATAACACAATCACAACTAGAGCTGGGAAAGAAAAGTAAGAATCAACAGTCTCTCTCTGATCTCTGCTGTCATTAAGGATAATTTAAATGACAAGCGATTCCTGGACCTAGTTACAAACCATGTTGATACTCAACTCAGCAAATTTCAATCAGTGCTTGAAGAACAAGAGGCAAAGATATTGGAGTTGGAGGTGCAAAATGGAAAGAAATCACATGAGCTTGGTCAACTAAAGTCAGAACTTGATCAACAAAGCGACCAATTTCGGAAACTACAACATGAAACCAACAGGCAAGAGCAGTATAGTCGCCGCAACTGCTTGCGCTTCTTTGGTATAGAAGAATCAACAGATGAGGATACTGACATGAAGATTATTCAGCTGGCAAACGAATCTTTAGGAGTGCCATTGACCAAGGATAGCTGGAAAGAAGTCATTGCGTTAACTTCAAAGCCAACATGACGCCCTAGGAAAGGAATTCAAGAAACGAGTGCGCCCAATCATAGCGAAGTTTGTTTCTTATCCTAAAAGATCAGAAGTCTTAAAACACAGAATAAAACTTGCAGGTCTACGGAAATCGATCCAAGAAGACCTCACAAGTGAAAATGCCAAACTCTTGCAAAAGACCAGAGATAGTGAAAAGGTCAATTCAGCATGGACTCGCGATGGTCGAATCGTTGCATTGATTCCATCATCGAACAACCGTGCAATAACAAAGGTTTATGTGCTAAAGACCTGGACCTTATGAGATTTCAATATCTCAGAGATATGATGGGACTTCAGAGGACATTATTTATCTTACCTGGCTTAAGTGTTTCTTTCGTCCCGTATTGCACTTTATTATCTGTTTTCCATTTTCGATTTTCTTTTTTTAATTGCATATGTGATATTTTGGGCTGTTCGTGTGTTGTTTGGATGTGTGCGAGTGTATTTTGTTTGTACTGATGGATGATTATTGTAAGCACTGCAAATCACATAGATCTACTCCTACTCAATTTCTATGTCATGTATGTACACAACGTATATCAGATCTATTCCCTTTCAATCATTTTACTGACGATTATGAATACTATTGGTCATTATATAATTTCTTTTGCCTTAATCATAGCATTGACTTCGAGGGAATTCGAAATATGAAAATAAATCCATTTAATATGAACATGATGAACAATACTCAGCGAAATAGTTTTCTCAATGACATTGTTGTTGATGATGACTTTCAGTGCATGTCTCAAGGTGAAAGTAATTATATATTTTCAAAAGATTTTCAGGAAAGATTTACTAATTACAAGGATTATTTTTCAATAATTCATTTATATATGAGACGCTTATGTAGAAATTTTGATAACATTCAGATCTTTTTGTCATCTTTAAAGTATAATTTTGATATCATCGGTGTGACGGAAACATGGTTTACTCCTCAAACTCACCACAGTATGTATAATGTAAACAATTATTCTTTAGCTCAAATTTCAAGACAGGAACGAAATGGTGGAGGTGTTGCTAGTTATACAGTGCGTCCCAGAAAAAACGAAACCGAGATTTAGCGATCATTTATCATTACTTAATCATAAATAGAATAGACAAATGACCTACCAATTTAAAGCTTAGGATCTCCTCTTTCATCTGATATTACTAAGGTTATTTTTTATTCACGCATGAGTGAGCAAAAACAATTTGAAGAAAGGATACCAAAAACTCATTTGGCGGGGGGTATCTGGGTTTCAAAAAGAAAACCACATTTCTGAAAAGTTCAATATCTGCTCTTTAATTTGGTACCTAAATTACAGAAAATGGTCAAGAAATAAAAAAGTTCTGGTCATTTGAAATAAGGCTTGAATTTTAATAATTTCATAAAATGAAGAGGTTCTCCAGGCTGGCTTTCAAACTCACTCGACACTCTGTTGTGTTGACGATCAGCCATGCATTAAATCTTTTGTTCACCATGCGAAAGCTTCTGTGGGAAACCGGTGAAAACACGTTTATCTCATGAAATTATGGAAATACAAGCCTTATTTCAAATGACCAGAACTTTTTTATTTCTTGACCATTTTCTGTAATTTAGGTACCAAATTAAAGAGCAGATATTGAACTTTTCAGAAATGTGGTTTTCTTTTTGAAACCCAGATACCCCCCGCCAAATGAGTTTTTGGTATCCTTTCTTCAAATTGTTTTTGCTCACTCATGCGTGAATAAGAAATAACCTAAGTAATATCAGATGAAAGAGGAGATTCTAAGCTTTAAATTGGTAGGTCATTTGTCTATTCTATTTATTATTAAGTTATGATAAATGATCGTTAAATCTCGGTTTCGTTTATTCTGGGACGCACTGTATAAACAATTGTATTGATTATGTGATTCGAAATGACTTATCTTTTTTTTCTTACCTGATATTGAAGTACTTTTTATAGAACTCAAAGAATCCCTTACAAACTCTGTAATAGGTTGTGTGTATAGACCCCCTAATACCAATTTATCATCCTTTAATGACAAACTTATTTCATGTTTAGAAGCATTGGGCAAGGAAAAGAAAAATATTTATATGATGGATGATTATATGTTGACTTACTCAATTACCATAAACACTCCAAAACAAATGATTTTTTTAGAAACAATGTTCTCTCATAACTTGTTTCCTGTCATAAGTAAACCCACACGAGTTACATCAAGATCTTGTACACTTATTGATAATATTTTTATTAATACTGTTCATGAAAATTTTGAAACTGGTTTGCTCTACACAGATATTTTCCTATATATTGTCTAATTAATGTAAAAAATAAACTTGGAAAATATGTACATGTATCTAATAACCAAAATCCCAATATTAAGTATAAGAGGTCAATTACCCTAAGGATATACAAGAATTAAAAAAGAAGTTGTTGGAAACTGATTGGTCGTCAATCTACATGAGTAATGACACAAATGCTAGCTATGACTATTTTTTATAGAAATATACCACACTTTATGACGACCGTTTCCCATTAATAACTCAAACTCTTCGTAAAAGAGAAATAAGAAAACCATGGATCTCAAATGGCTTATTATTATCCATAAAAAAGAAAAATCGTATGTATACAGTGCGTTTAAAAAAAAGTTTAGACTTAGAAAAAATCCTGTAAAAATATATATTTGTAATATGCTAAAGATTTTTCCACATTTCACCATTTGTACAGATCCATTTAAGCAAATGACGATATAACTGTGCTAAAATATTTCCGCTTGAGTGAGCACCACTTACTTTTGTAAAGTTGATGAAAAATGATTTGCGCAGAACTTTGAAATAGTTATGCGAATAAAAGTAGACCTTAATCATGAAGAACACGTGGAAATTAGTTAGTAAAATTGATTTGAAGATATCTTTTACCCTTTTAAACTTGTTTCCTTGCCCAAACACTTCGAAGAGTGCATTGCCCCCCCCCCCACACCCACACACCGAGTCCAACGTGACGATATTTGCTTTGCACTGAGCAGTGATTTACATGAAATAGCTTAGGCTTGATTTTCATTTTGTTAATCATTGCCAAGCTTGGGAAAAGTGTGGAGAAACAAGTATTAAATGAAAAATGAAATGTAAACCAACTTTAAATGATAAAAACTTAGTGAAAAATGCTGGAGATGTCTGATATAAACTTTTTTTCAGGTTCAGTTATGTCCTCAGATCATAGGCGGCGGAAGCGGGGGGACGGAGGGGACGTGTCCCCCCCCCCTAAATTTTAGGTGGGGGGACGGTCCCCCCCCTAAAATTTATTTTGCAAACCTTTTTTTTCTTTTTTTTTGCTCAAGTTTTTTCACTGCGTCACCCCCTAAATTCACGTGGACCCCATTGAAACATGTGTTGTCCCCCCCCCCCTAAAATTAAGGTTGATTACCTTTTTTTTGCTTGTCAAAAATTTTTGGAGCACTTGTCGAATTTTTTACATGTGTCCATCCCAAAATTTCAGGTGGACACCCCCATAATTTTTTTCCTTCCGCCGCTAATGCCTCAGATCCAGCTGGCACAAAAAGGGCAAAGGTTGTGCTTACTAAGTGTTGAAATTTCAAATTTGGGCGGCAAAATTGTTACAAAAATGATTGAATGTATACGTTTTTTGTCAATTGGCTAAAAGAGCTAGGGAAATTTATGAGAAATACTTTGCAGGCTAAGGTTAATTTCTCCTTTTCCCTTTGACACAGCGTGAAAACAAGCATTTCTGCGCAAACAGATTTCTGCGAGCTTTACAAAAATGGACAGTGCTCACTGAAGTGTAACATTCTGTGAAAATTTTTACTTTCATTGGATAGATGAGACCCAAACCCATAATTATATGTGAAAAAATTATTCACATGTTGTATATTTGTTAATTCCCATGGCGTTTTCAAAGTGTAAACTTTTTTTTGATACGCACTGTAGAAGTACAGAGCATATCTACAAAAAACACTGTGAGATGTTAATGCGAAAGTATTCTGTGTATAAAAACAAACTCACATTTATTATAAGAAATACTAAAAACCAATATATCTGTGAAATATTCCAGAAATGTAAGGGTGATTTAAAAAGAACCTGGAATGACATTAATAATATACTTGGTAATAAAAAAAGAAATATCATTCCACAAGAAATGTATTCTGCAAATAATCGATTTTCTTCGCGTGAGGAAATTGTTGAGGGGTTTAATTCTTACTTTGCCAATATTGGCCAGAATATATCAAATTCCATTCCAACTGGATCTGATTCATTTGAAAAGTATTTAAATTCAAATTATATTACCTCTTTTTTGTGAAACCAACATCTGCTGATGAATTGATAAAGATATGTAATTCATTTAATCCATATAAGTCATGCGGCAGTGATAATATAGCTCCGAGGGTAATAAAAGAGTCGATATTTTATTTTGTCAAACCACTTTGTAATATTTTCAACAAATCATTTTCATCAGGTATTGTTCCAGATTCACTAAAAATAGCAAAAACAATTCCATTATATAAAAAGAAATGTGCTCAAAATACTGATAACTATAGACTTATTGCCATTTTGTCAATATTTTCCAAACTACTGGAAAAAGTGATGTATAGCAGATTATATAATTATCTTTCAAAGTACGATGTATTAATTAATGAACAATTTGGATTTCGAAAGGGTCACTCAACTGCTCTTTAAATGACATGGATAATGATAATTTTTGTATAAGGCTTTTTATGGACCTTTCTAAGGCATTTGACACCATCGACCACTATATGCTCCTAAGAAAATTGTCATATTATGGAATAAAAGGAGTATGTTTGGACTGGTTTAAATCAAAACAGTATGTGGCATGGGGGTGGTCGATGGTGTCATTTCAAACTTAAAAGAAATAACGTGTGGGTTTCCACAAGGTTGTTTTGGGGCCTCTCCTGTTCTTGTTATATATCAATATTACAAAATGCTCAAATCTATTTCGTTTTTCTCTCTTTGCTGACGACACAGTTGTCATATTATCTCACAAAAATATTCACACACTTATATCATCAGCCAACTTTGAATTACGTAAACTGACATCCTGGTTTCAGAGCAATAAATTACTTCTCAACTATAAAAAATCTAAGTATATCATATTTCTTTCAAAGAACATGAGAGTCCCCGAAAATCTTGAAGCAATATTTGTTGAAAATACTACACTTCAATGTGTTCCATCGATATCCTTCCTTAATATAACTGTGGATGAGTTCCTGAACTGGGAGACTCATATTAATAATATCTCTATAAAAATATCAAGAAATATTGGCATATTATATAAATTAAGTAGTTTTGTTTCATCTAAGACATTAATGTTATTGTACAATTCGATCATATTACCACATTTATCATATTGCAATATCATTTGGGGTAATTTTCATCTCATTACATCAAATTAAAAATTCTTCAAAAGAAAACAATTCGAATAATTGCTCATTCTGATTACAACGCTCATAGTAATCCTTTATTTGTACAATTGAAGATTCTTCCAGTTCAGGAGCTTGTAATACTAAACTCACTCATATTTATGTTTGATTTTCACATTCACTGAAAAGATAACTTTGTCACAAGGCCCGATTAATTCGTCAATCGGGGTAAAATAATTTGTTTTGCGATATAACTGTGAAATGACAAACTCATGGTAGTAACATAACAAATTGATCGAGCACTATTACAAAGTTTCAACTGGTGTTGACAAAAACAAACTTGCGCATGACTGATTTATTTGCGTGACGACTCTTCACAACCGTATTTGACAAATCCTCTTCGCGGTCAATGTAGAAATGACGAGTTTAAGTCGGCCATAACGAATTATATTACAAATTATTTGCTGAAAAACAAATCAATTTGTTGAGGCAAAATGCATGACAAATTTAGCTCCTGAAGACAGTTCGGGACACCCCGCACATAATCAGCGTCTTCGAATCACTCGCCGGTACGGTCGCCGTGATTTTGCTGCGAAGCAAGGCTTGGGTAGATCGTAAAGGTAAACTTTTATACTAAAAAAATAAATTAAATGATTAATTAATGAATTTGATTGTAGTATATTACTGTGGAGATAACTATTGTATGAAATTCTATAATAGTGAAGTGTTTTTTCTCCGAAATATTAGTAAATTGAGTATGCATACCTGCATGCTCACGGCTACCTCGAGCGAAGTTCGTGCAGACTTCACTACCGGTACACTACACTCCCGTCTCCACCTACCCGAAAGTACCGGTACGTGGAGTGTAGTGTACCGGTAGTGAAGTGGAGTGAAACCTGCACGAACTTCGCTCGAGGTAGCACACGGCGGGACGGGCATCCCATGCACAATGACAATACAATGTAGGCCTAAGCTTATAAAATGCGATTGACTCCAACAATGTCGAATGCGTGTACAATGTATACCGTACTGTGTGTGTCATGTGTGTCTTGCCTGGTCTTGACCGAGTGTCCTGTACTCACGTACGTGTAGACTATCTAGGCTAGTTTCACCAGTCTAGTAATACGAGGTAGGCCTAGGCCTTTATTTAGGGCCTAACTTACATGTTTTATGTTAAACTTAGACAATCGTTAAGTTTCGAAAAAAGTAGGCCTATTATGGGACTAGGCCTAAGTAAATGTAATATCATAGGCTAGGCCCTACTTGTTATCAGTCAATATTTGTACTCAAATTCAATAAGTAGCAATAAGGAGAGACCTGTCTGGACTGCAGACTGTTTGCTACACTCATGTCTCATGACAGTCAATAGTGTTGGCCCAGGCCTAACTTACTTACTGACTGCCATATGATTGCCAGGCCTTTTGACATGGCCTTGGCCTACATGTATCTACAAATTAATCCGACTTTGCACATTCCTATGCCCCACCGACGTCATTACGGGGGCAATTTACACATAAACTAGCATAGTTCGCTTAGATTTTGATTTGCGATGTTCACTGTCGCAAGCCACATGAACCCTACCAAAGATGGTAGGGTTTATGATTACAATTTTATAAAATTAATGCCTGAAGTAGTCTAAACAAGATCTGTACAGGAGTGTGTGGTTATGATAAGCTAGCTGATTTACAGGCTGAAGCTGTATCTTTCTTGTCAGTAAAATTATAAATCCAATCAGCCTGTCACTATAAACACCAATAAGTTAACATGTTCAACAACACCAGCATTAATCTAGTGAACAGGGGTCATGATGTTTTTCATATTTTCAGTTTCTTGCAGAGTTTCGCAGGATTCATGGTGAGGACCTAATCACACTGTTCAACCAAGGACTACAAAGACTGGCAGAACCCCTTTCTGGACTTCACAAAGATAGATGCAAATGAGCCAAGAAAGATGTGACAGTTTACTTCCCGGAAGCTAAGAAGGTATTCTGTTATTCGGATTTTTTTAATTTGTAACATCACACATTAAAAACCCAAAATGTTATACAATGGAAAAATAATTTGTAACATTATTCTCTTATTACAATGGATAATTATCTCTTCATTCCAGGGTGCCACACATGACAAAAGGAAACTGTAAATACACTTTAAGAATTGAAGTTCGAACCCCTTCAGGCAACCAACTTTATGCTGACAAAGGCATGCAACCATTTTACACTCGCACATGGCCTAGTCACTTGATGTAAAATGGATGTGTAATATCAATGTCCAACAATTCATGAGTTTGTCTCTTATGCCTGCCTAAAAGTGTTTAACTCCTGTCCATTTGTGGTCATTTTTGAAGCCGACATTCTGAGATAATTCTTCATTGAATTTGGGTTTTTTCTTTTCTATCTTTCAATAATTTGAGCATTAAGAGACAGCTGTTAGTTATGAAGCATGTTGGTATTTAAATTTAGAATCGTTGGCAGGGCCAGAATTTGGTGCGAATTGATTCGCTGATAGGTTCTTGTAGACAACTTTATGTGTGAATCAAACTTGATTCTTGCAAGCTGGTATCATGAGAATGAAGGCAGGAAGCTATTCATTAGTTTTGAGCAAAATTACAGCTCAGAACTTCAGTCCCTTCAATTCATTCATGATCTAAAGTATGCGGTGGTAACGTGGTGGTATAATCAATGTTGGATTCCAACTTGCAGAATACAAGCTTCTGTTTTGATTTAAAAACATGGTGCATTTTTTAAATTATTGACATTTCTTAATCTGATTCCAGAAATTGCCATACAGATTCTACCAACCTTTTTCAAGGAAGACCTGGTGATATATTCATCTCAAGTGACAAGGTATGGTACCGCATAACCAGTTAGAAGTAATTTTACAACATTGACATAGACTAGATTATAAGTTTCATAAAGCCAAAACCTAAGAATCATATTTTAGCATTCTTTTGCACTCCGCTCTACAACTTTAGACTGCTGAGCCAACTGGTGGGTTGTGTTTATGACAAAGTACACTGGTATTATGTGATCAGGTACTTAAGATTTACATGCATGCTATGTGTGATGTGTGATAACACAACATTCCAGTCAGCCCACTAGCATGCAGTTGCAAATTACAGCACCAAACAAAGCTGAATACATTCTGAGTGGTGGAATTTTGTTAGTTTTGCATTTTATCAGAGTGATTTATTTGCCAAAAATATTGTTACATCTTATTAATGTTATTTGAATAATAATTGAAAGAGAAATATTTCAATCCAAGTAGGGTGAAAAATATTGTGTGTTGCTTGCTAAGAAATCTTATCGTTTTTGACTCCGCCTGCCCATCCATTGTCCCATAATGGTGGGCCAAGTTTCTTCAAAAAACCAACATATTTCTTGTTGAGAAGCTAAACCACATGCATTGAATAAGAAACCCTTGTTATTGTTTTTCATTGACAGGTTGATACGAAGCCCATGTACATATGTGTATCCTGCAATCAAGAGGAATCATATGAGCTTGTTCTGGAGGAGCAAAGAGTCTGTCAAGTCCAGGATAAAGTGCATGCATTGGCTTGTTAAGTAGCTGGTTTTTATTTTTCATTCAGCCTATGGCTATGAGCCATCAGTCATGAAAATTCGTGAGTTTTGCCAACTTGGAATTCTTCAGGTGAAAGATGCATGTCCTGTTGATAAATCTGTTATCAACCTTCTGAACATGTTGAAGAAGAAAGTGCCCTCCAAACAGGGAAGTAACTGAAGTCTGGCTGAAGTCATGGAACAGCTGTTTTTAAGTCACACAGCATGTCCTTTATGTTAAAATTGTTACAAGTTGAAAGATTGTAAGTACAGTTGTATTGATAAATTGTGATTTTTTGAAAGAGATTTGAAAAAGAAAGTTTAAAGTCACATTCAGAGCACAGTAGATGGAGATGGCTCACACACTTGATGAAGCATATTCTATGGAAGCTCAAAAGTGCCACCGAGATGTTGAGAAGTCGACATCATGGTAGCAAAAGATCAAATGACGAGATCCTGGATCTCATCATGTCCACATCTTTCAGAAGAGATGATCAGCAGACAAGATCCCGGATCTCATCATGTCGACATCTTTTAGAAGAGATGATCCGATGACAAGATCCCGGATCTCATCATGTCGACATCTTTTAGAAGAGAAGACAAGATCCCAGATCTCGTCATGTCGACATCTTGTAGAAGAGATGATCAGATGACAAGATCCCTGATCTCATCATGTCGACATCTTGTAGAAGAGATGATCAGATGACAAGATCTTCTATCTTGTCATGTCTACATCCAGTGGAAGAGATGATTAGGTGTCATGATCTCGTAACTCGTCATATCTACATCTTTTAGAAGAGATGATCAGATGACATGATCATGAATCGAAGATCTTGTCATCTGATCATCTCTTCTAAAGGATGTCGACATGACGAGATCCGGGATCTTGTCATCTGATCATCTCTCCTACAAGATGTCGACATGACGAGATCCGGGACCTTGTTATCTGATCATCTCTTCTACAAGATGTTGACATGACGAGATCCAGGATCTTGTCATCTGATCATCTTTTCTACAAGATGTCGACATGACGAGATCCGGGATCTTGTCATCTGATCATCTCTTCTACAAGATGTCAACATGATGAGAACCTGGATCTTGTCATCTGATCATCTCTTCTAAAAGATGTCGACATGATGAGATCAGGGATCTCGTCATCTGATCTTTTGCTATCATGATGTTGACTTCCCAAGATAATTATCTCGGTGCCACTTTTAAGCTTCCATAATATTCACACTTCATCTACTCACAGGAAAATCTGAATATCTCAAGAGCTCCATTCCTGAGAAAACATAGTGCAAGGTCTTGTATCTTCTTTAGAATATGTGGGAACTTCTGTACACATAATCAATGTTGACTCTCAAATCTCCTGTACAGAGAATCCTTGTACAATTGCCGAGGTTGGCCTGATGGACGATGCCAAAGTGTAGCTTGCGAGCTTTTGAATATATTGTGAGGTAGCCTCACCAACTGCATAAGGATTCTCTCATATCAACCTGTATCGGTTCAAGAACTGCCTTGTTTATGTTATTGCAACAGCTGAATGCAAAATTGTTTTTGAAAATATGCTTGTAAAAAAAGAAAAGAAAAAATAGTATTGTGAACAAGTCAAACAAAAGGACAATATTTTAAAACTTGATTGGACATTAGTTTTGGTCTCGACGTAAATGTGTTTTCTACAAAGTGCAGTAGTTTTACATACCTGCCAACTATTCAGATTTTTGAGCTTTCAAACTAAAAATTCTGGATAGTTCAGATTTTTGAAATTCTTAATGATGGTTAATTCAATCTTAAAGTTCAAAGATTTTATATATAAATTAATTGGAAAAAATCACCCATCTTTTCAATTTGGTGATTTTATACTATCAATGTTGGCAGTTTTGGACTGGCATTGTGTATAGCTAAAATGTTTTGCTCTCTGAATGTGAAATGGTAAGTGGCAAGTGGGCTCTCAATTTCTTGAGTAAATCATGGAAAAAAGTGAGAACCCTCTTTCAAGGAAGGAAGAACAAAAACAGTAAATACAGTTCCAAAAAGACTGAAACACTAAAGAGGAATTTTCATTCTTTAATGGCTTTGGATCAGGAGAAATTTCTTTTCTTTTTTTTTAAAGTTGTCCAACATTTTATTGTTCTTTTGGAATGATTTTCAACTCTTAATGGAAAGTATTTTGATTCGTCAGGTTTGTAATAAATCATCAAATTTGTTGTTTTTGTTTGACAAAAATCAAATGGTTTTGTCAAGCAAAAACAACAAATTTGATATTTTGATATTATTGAATTTGATGCAATTGTTGCATGGTACTGGTAACTGCATTTGATGTCAGGAAGTTAATGCCAGGGGCATATGCAGGATTTTTTTTGGGGGGAGGGGGTGGAGAAGTTTTGGAAAGTGGACTTTTTGCTAAATTTTCCTGAAATATACATTTATTTTTAATCATCGACCAAAAAAAGCTAAGGGGGGCGGCAATTTGACAACCCAATTTTCTTTTTCAAACGTAAAAAAAAGGGCGATTTATTAAACGCAGATGCACAAAAGTAGACCTTTCGCATTTTGCGAACGCAAACCCGCACCCCCTGCAATGCATATGCCCCAGGTTAATGCAAAGTATTTTGACATTTTTAGTGAGTTTAATGTAGGCCCTAATTGTTCTAACTGAATTTGTTGCAATTATACAGTAGTGGTAACTGAAAAGAATTTGTTGTCAGGACGAAGATTGCTTGTTGCTCTTAAGAATATATCAAGGAGTTCCAGCTAATCTCCTTCGCAGCCTGCTTAACACTCATACTGTGACAGCAGTAGTCTCAGTATGAGACTGCGAAGGATTTGCTAAAATCTTTATTTAAATGCAGAGTATTTTGACATTGCTAGAGAATTTAATGTAGGCCCTAATTGTTGTAACTGAATTTGTTGCGATTGTTATACAGTAGTGGTAACTAATAAAAATAATTTGTTGTTGGAATGAAGATTGTTTGTTGCTCTTAAGGATATATAGGAGTTTTGGTTTATCTCCTTTGCAGCCTGCTTGAAAATCATACTGTGACGGCAGAAATCTCAATCAGGCTGCTAAGGAGAAAAGCCAAAACTTCTCTATATCCCTAATGCAGAGTATATTGACATTGTAGTGAATTTGATGTAGGCTAGGTTTGTAACCGAATTTGTTGCAATGGTTATAAAGAATTTTTTTGTCAGGATGAAGATTGTTGCTCTTATAGGAGTTATAGCTAATCTCCTTCGCAGTCTGCTTGACACTCATACTGTGATAGCAGAATTATCAGTCAGACTGCAAAGGAGATTAACATCCTTAATGCAGAGTATTTTGACTTTGCAGTGAATTTTAGTAAATATTTTATAAAATGTTACTTGCTGGCAAGTGTTGACTGGATTTGATGTATTTTGAATTTGTTTCCTCAGGAATTTCGAGGTTCTATTAAAACTTACAAAAATATTAACTATATCTGTATTTGTTTGTTTATCACAGGTGTGCTTTCTGACTATTACATGACAAATTAACGTCAAAATGCATTACAAATTGATGAATGAAAAAAACAAATTAAAAAATGAGAATGACGAATTAAAATGTTGCAATGACAAACTTTGAAAAAGGTTTGTCAAATTAGACCACTTTTCATGACAAATTAAAATTCGTCATGTTATGGTGCATGACAAATCTATAATGACAAATCTTTGGCATGACAAATTTATTAATTTGTTAAATTAAACCACAGTAATGACGAATTTATATTTGTCAATTGACAAAGTTATCTTTTCAGTGTTGGTAATGTTCCTCAAATCTTTAAAAATATGTTTGTAAATAATTCTCTCATCCATTCGTATGATACTATAGGCAAAGATTTTTATTACACAAACCACGTGTACGCACTACCTGAACATAGAATTCATTTTTGTATGTAGGACTAAGCAAATTGAATAGTTTAGATGATAATATCAGGTCTAGTACCACTTTGTCAAGATTTAGGGAATTATGTAAAAGAGATTTTTTTCAGAGACTTAACCCATTGTTGATGTATTGTTGCATTATTTTTAACCATCTACTTTTTCTCTTCTTATCCCCCTCTCCCTCTCCCCCCCCCCCCCCCCCCCCCCTCTCCTCCCTCTCTCTTCCTTCTCCGATTTTCTCTTTCTATCTTTCTCTACCTCACTTTCTCACTTTTCTTTCTGCATGATCTGCTTTCAGATGATTAAGATGTGTGTTTGTATGGTGTTTTCGGCGTGTGTGTGTGTGAGAGTCAGGTGTTGAATGATTTCCAGCCAATTTGTTTATATTTTTTTCTCCCCCCCCCCTCCGCCCCTTTTGTATATTATGTAGTGTATTGTATCAATTTTAATGTGTTGTATATATGTTGGGCCCCAATTCACAAGCACTGCTTCTTATAGGGGTCCAAGCTTTCCATTTAATTGTTTTACATTGTATTTTTCTGGTTGAATAAATGAACTGAAACTGAATTTGGTTGGTTTACGTTATCAGGAGAAAATAAAATGTTCGTATCGTCGGTAAACAATATTACTGTAAGTAAATTTGAACTTTTTAATGGCATTAATATAAATGATAGAAAGAAGAGGACCAAGTAAGCTACCCTGTGATCATGACATACAAAGAGTTCAAGAGGTAACGTTGTTAACTGACACAAATTGAAACCTGTCTGGTAGGTATATAGCTCGTGAACCATTCAAAGGCCTCCGCCCCGCCCCCCCCCCTCACCCCTTATACGTACCATAAAGAGAACGTTAATGAATTAGTTTTTCGCCGGGTTAATGGTATCGAATGCCTTGGAGAAGTCCAGGAAAATACCAATACTATTGGCCCAAAACCACTATTTCGGCACAATTGGAGAATCACAAAAATGAAAAAAAGTGAACGAAATTGGATTAATTTTATTAACATTCAAAGTGACATATATTCAAGTTCATAGTTGAAAAATATGAGCACATAATGTTACTTCGTTATCATAGTGGGATAATTTCTTTCACGGGATGTAAATTTCCATCTGTAACATACGTTACCACTATCATTAAATCCCAAATGCTTTTAAATCAGTCACTACAGTCAAGAATTGAGAACGTAATGCAGAAGTGCAGTAACCATCGGCTGTAATCTTTGTAAAAATTTCTGCCAGATTATACCATGACCAATGACCTACGTGAGATACGAAACGTAAGCGTGTCATATTTTGTTACACTTACTTAATTTTAGGTTTATGAGTTTTCTTTGTATTTGACATCTGAATCTACGACAGAAACTATTTTCATCATTTAGGAGTACCAACGTGCCAGACAATTATTGAGTAACATCAAGGACGCAAGTGATACTGTGTACTTAGAATTATATTCAATGGTTTCCATGTAACGTAAGTTACATGGGTAATATTATTATATGTGATTTTGTTTTGGTATATATTCATACATTAATTTGTCATAAATTGTAAGTGAACGTATACAACAATGAACTGGAGATAAAAATTATCAAACGCTACACTTCGAATATCTATAAAACTGTACAACTGTCTGACTTGTCCATGTATATACATGTACATGTACTCTACACAAGAACAATAATCCATAACCTGTGAGAAGACAATTTGAGGCACTATACATTATGCCAATAAAATCACGAGAGTTGGGAAAATGCTATTTCGTTATTCAAGGGATAAGTATGCCATGTTTTGCGTTTGATTTCAATTGAGAAATTGGAGAAAATTGGTAACGTAGATTTCACATTGATTTTATCAGCATGAAAGTATACGTATCAATCATCTTGAAAATTGTTATTTTTAATGTTTTGAATCCATTAGTACCAGTCGCTTTAATAGGCTGTTTAAACGATTGAATAAAACAACAATAAACTTAGTACAGGAACACTCTAGAGAACAGCGATTGCAATATTGTACAAAGAAGCCAAAAATTCAAAACCCTTGCATGGAACAAGAAATTGCAATATGTGCGGTTATATGTGCTCTCAAACATGAACAATAACGCCCTATGCACAATATAATAACTATCATGAACTTGCTGAAGAAGAACTATTGGAAAAGGTACATAAAAAACAAATTTTGTCACTTTTTAATCAATAACACCTCAGTTGGATGTCAATAGCCTAAGAAATAACATCACATTTCTAAGTTTCACAAAATCTACATGCATAAATAAAAAAAATCAAAATAAAAAAATAAATTAAATAATTTACATGCAAGTAGGCCTAAACATTTTGAACATGTATCTTAACCCATATTACGAAATTGATGGCAAATATGTGAGAAAAAATATCAGTTGTTAATCATGCCACATGAATTTGTCTCCTGGATTAATGTTTTGACTTTGTCATATAAATTAAGTGAAAATCTAATTGCTACATTACAAGTATACAATGTATTAATAACAATGATAGGGAATGAAGGAAAATGGCGGCGCGTTTCGTGCGGATGTGATTTCCGTAGCGAGCAATTTCAGACAGGAATTATAACCGGTGACGAATCAAAGTGACATTAAAATTGTTGATTTTTAGCGATCTTTTTCTTCTGTGACACTCTGCTATACATCTATTTATTTACTGGAGCTATTTTTACGTACAATCATGGAATCTGCTTCACCTCTTTCGAAGAAGTTTAAGTTAAACGACGAGCATGTGGACGTAGCGAAACCTCTTCGTGACTCCCCCGGGATTGCCGGGGACACTGCAGTCAACATCTCCTCAGCCAAGAGGGGCATTCTGCCATGCAGCTCGCCAACGCCCGCACCGCCCGGTGAGTTATCAACGAGTGAGCAGGCACCACAGTGGTTTATTAAGTTTTTCTCAGACTTTGAGGATAGACAGGATGCACGCATAGAGTCTATTCTCGATAGAAAGTTAGGAGATCTTACCTCAAAGGTCACCGAACACGAGGAGAAGATCGAAGGTCTGGGTTTTGAGGTTGACAATCTGAAAGCGTCTCTCAATTCATTGAAAGAAGAGAATGGGAAACTGGAGCAGAAGATTGACGATCTGGAGAACCGCTCCCGTAGAAACAATCTGGTGATTTTTGGTATTCAGGAATCCAACAAGGAGAACTGCAAACAGAAGGTAGCAGATTTCCTGAGGTTCGCAAATGTGCCGGAAGGAGTCATCCAAGACATCCAGAGATGTCATCGTACGCCTACTTACCTCCCACAGCCCCAGGGAAATGTCAATTCATCAAGACATCCTAGGAGGATCCACCTAGGTTTTGCTTCTTACATGCTTAAAGAGAATGCACGGAAAGCTTGCATCGACAAGTTAAAGATGACCAAGTCAGTCTACAACGAGCAGAAGGTTTTCGTCGCAGAGGACCTGTCACACCGTGTGCTCCAGCTGAGGAAGAATAAGGCAGTCTCATTCAAGCGGCTGAAAGACGAAGGCAAAAAGCCATTCTTTGTTTTTCCTGATAAACTCTGCTACAGGGATGCGGACGGGAAGCTGATCAACGTATAACTGAACATTAAACACTACACACACTATAAGATTCCAGTTGTATTATCCATTTTTTGTCACATTTGTTATGAAGAACTTCAACGCTGATATGAATTATTTACATGTAAACATGTATTGTGGGCAGTTTTGGCCTTACAATTTTTTGGTACTGTAGGCCTAATACTATTTCGCTTAAAAATATTTTTGTTTGTTGGTCATTTTTACAGTAAATCTTTTGGTTAGGTTTATCTGTTCGGATTGGTCTAGAAATGTTTCTTCCTTTTGTGAAGTGAATGTTTGAAATGATTTAGATTTTATCAGATGGTCATCTGTTATACAGTATTGATTCGAAAGCTTCAGAGGTATTTTTTATGCTTGCATATGTATATACTATTGCGGTTCGAATGTCACAGTATGCATTGCTGTTCAAATGTTACAGAATACAGTTGGTAAGTTTGGTATTTTTTAAAAGAAAATCTATTTCCTGTTTGGGATTGCTATATCCCCTGTTGTTTGCATTTTTGGTTTTGGCTGTGATGTGATTTGAGGCCATCTCCTTCGATTTAGTGCAACCCATTTTTTTTTGTTTTTTGGTACTGTAATTATCTTTATTCATGTTAATTTTTCCAATTTATTTTATGTTGTGGCAGAATGTTTTTTTCATTAGGAGTAGTGTGCTCAATGCAGTTTTCTTGTCAATTTGTTTTCACAGTGGAGTTCAACATACATGTACATGTAGTATTCAAATATCTTGGCTTTTAGTATTTGTGTTTAATCCAGATCCTACACCATGGCTTTAAAGTTGCATACTTTTAATTGTCGTGGATTGCAAGATTTTCATAAAAGAAAGAAGATTTTCCACTATTTGAAAAGTTTGGGTTCAGATATTATCTTCCTACAAGAAACACATTCAGATAAAAAAGATGATATGTTATGGAAAACTCAGTGGGGCGAACTGGCTTTTTTTTCAAGTTTTAATTCTGCCAGTAGGGGAGTAGCAATTCTTATTAGAAAAACTGTCTCTGTTCAGGTTCATTCTGTATTCAGTGACCCTGATGGGAGATTTATTGTATTAAAGGCATGTTTAAATGAATTACAATTGACTTTAGTTAACATATATGCACCAAATAAGGATGACCCAGACTTCTTGTTAAAAGTTTTTGCTGAAATAGATAAATTAAGCAGTCCCTTCCTAATCATAGGTGGAGACTTCAACTTAGTAACTAGTCCACTTGACTACCAGGGTACAAGACCACAGCATTCAAACAAAAATTCTAGTGAAATGCTCTCTATTTTAATGGAAGATATTGGACTAATTGATGTGTGGAGACACTTTCATCCTAACTTACGACAGTATACTCGTCACCAAAAATCCCCGAGGGCTTTATCCAGACTTGATTTTATTTTAGTTTCTAGTAACTTTATAGATAATTGTGTGTTCTAAAATAATTCCTGGAATACAATCTGATCATTCTATGGTACAAATTTTATTTAATGACAATCAACCCAAAAGGGGCAGAGGTTTTTGGAAAATGAATTGTCACTACCTTCATCACGATGATGATTTTGTTAAATTAATCAAGGATACAATCAATGATTTCAAAGAAAATCATAAAAATTCTGACTGTAATCCAAACATATTGTGGGACTCCCTGAAGTGTGTTATTACAGGTGTTAGTATGGAATATTCATCTAGGAAGAAGAAAGAAAGAAATAATGAAAAAAATAAGTTACTGCTTGACATTGATAAGATTAGACTTCAAATTTCCAATAATGTTCCATCTCCCAATGATGATTTTCTTTTGACAAAGTTAGAAGAACTTGAAGAAAAATTGAATAAAATTTATGATTTTGAGACAAAAGGGTTAATTACACGTTCCAGGGCTAGATGGGTAGAGGAAGGAGAGAAAAGCACTAAATATTTCTGTAATCTAGAGAACAGGGGCTGGCATAAGAAAAATATTTCTAGGCTTAAAGACTAGTAACTGACCCAGTTGGGATTTTAGGAGAAATCCAAAATTTTTATAGTAAGCTATACTCTTTTCAGGATGATGCTAGAGGATTAATTGATGAAAAGGAAATTAATGATTCTCTCTTTGATAAAATCAATATTCCACAATTATCTGAAGACCAGAAATCATTTTTAGACACCCCTCTTACAATACAAGAACTGTATAATGTCATTAAGTCCATGAGTATGAATAAAACCCCTGGTTTTGATGGTATACCTGTTGAGTTTTACATGGTATTTTGGCCTGACATAAGCGATTTACTTCTAAAATCTCTGAATTTCTCTTTACAAAATGGTATTTTGTCCCCTTCACAAAGGAATGGAATAATCACTCTCCTCCCTAAAAAGGATAAGGACCCTCTCCTCATAAATAATTATCGACCTATTACGCTATTGACAACTGACTATAAAATTGTGGCGAAATGCTTTGCAAACCGTCTTAAGCATTGTTTACAAGATCTTATCCACATCGATCAGTCAGGTTTTCTGAAAGGTAGGAATATTGGTCACAACATTCGATTAATTTTAGACATAATTGAGTACACTGAAACAAATAGTATTCCTGGATCTATACTGTTACTAGATATTGAGAAAGCTTTTGATAGTGTCTCCCACAATTTTCTATTTCTAACCCTAGAAAAGTTCAATTTTAGCAAAGATTTTATAGACTCAATAAAGACATTATATGCTGGTCGCCAGTCATATGTTTTGAATAATGGCTTCCTTACAGAACGCATCCCTATGGAAAGAGGAATTTTTCAGGGGTGTCCTATCTCTCCATATTTATTTTTACTTGTTATAGAGATCATGTCCCTTTCCGTTCGACAAAATAATTTGATTAAGGGTATCCTGGTAAAAAATCAAGAAGTCAAGATCTCCCTGTTTGCTGATGACTCTGTTTGTTTTTTGGATGGCACAGACAGTTCGTTTTCTCAACTTTTTGAAACCTTACGTAAATTTGGTAAATTTTCAGGGTGTAAAATAAATTTTAGCAAAACTGAAGCTGTTTGGATAGGTTCAAAAAAGGGAAATCAAGTTTTCCCTTATGCAGATCGTGGTATTTCGTGGAAGAACTCTCAATTTAAGTGTCTTGGAATTACTTTTTGTCTGAATGTTTCCTTAATTTATGATCTGAACTACAAGGAGAAATTGAAAAAATTGGAGCAAACTTTAGACTGCTGGAGAATGAGAAACCTTTCATTAATTGGCAGAGTTTGTGTTATCAAAACCCTCGTGTTACCACAATTAATATATCTATTTTCGGTTCTCTCTATTAAATTACCCTGTTCCTTTTTTAAAACATTGAATAAATTGTTTTTTAAGTTTATTTGGAATGGAGGTAAAGATAGAATACAGAGAAAGATAATGTGTAATGATTATATTCAAGGAGGTCTCAAGATGGTTGACCCCCTTTCCTTTGCAACTGCTCAAAAACTTGTTTGGGTGAAATTATTACTAGATGATGATTTTGATGCTCCATGGAAACATATTGAAGTGTCGTGTTTGGAAAAGTTTAACCAAAATGTTCAATTTCTGTGGGAAACTCATGCTCCTGAGAGTGTATTAAATTCCTTGGGTAATATTCAACTAGCTGAATCTTTAAGAAGTTGGTACATTTTTAGAGAAGAAGCTACTATTGAATTTTATGACAAAAAGTTTTCTGAATTAGGCGCTTGTCAAATTCTGTGGTATAATAGATCAATTCGGTCTAAATCTAAATCTCATTTATTCTATCCATGTTGGTATAGTAAAAACGTTTTGACAGTATCTGATTTATTTGATCCACCTCTACCTGGCCATAAATTATTTGAAGAACTTATATTAGATTTTGATATCCCTGCTACAGACAGGAGGAAATTTAATTTTTTAATTAAAAATATACCAGAAGAGTGGATGAAGAATTTTGATCCTGATATGGTTGGTGTCCATGAAACAATTGTCCATAAGCTAGTAAACACTAAAAAAGTCCCCAGAAATACTTACAAATTATTGCTTGGTTCTCACACTCCAAACAAAAGATATGCTTTTTGGAATGAAAATTTACCTGTACCAGTTGGTATTGACTGGGGAAAGGTCCACAATACTAATTTCTTGTGCACTATTGATACCAAATTAAGGTCATTTTACTTCAAGATTTTCCACAAAGCAATTGCATTAAACGATTTTCTTTATAAGATTAAACGAAAAGATTCACCTAATTGCTCCCTATGTAATAAAAAGGAGGAAACAATGGTCCACCTTTTTTGTGAATGTGAATTGGTTACCCCAGTTTGGCAGAACCTTCTTGCTATAATTTCTCAGAAAAACAAATCTGTCATTATTGTAACCAACTTTGAAAAACTATTTGGAATCTGTAATGACAAATTCATTTCATATTTATTTTTGTTATTGAAATACCACATTTTCATTTGCAAATTCAAGAACCATCTTCCCAATTCATCAGCTTTCAGGTCCCTTGTTAAAAAACAGAAAGAAGTTGAATTTTACTTGGCAAAGAAGAAAAACAAACTAACTGCTCACTTTAAGAAATGGCGCTTTGAGATTTAATTTTCCCTTGCAATCCCCTGTGTAAACCTAAAATTAATACGTATTCTGCTTAAAAGTGTCTTTTTATTTCAGTTTTTGTATAAAATGCCACATCTAATGTTTGCCTATTCCCATGATACTGATAGTGCTGCATGTATATGTTCATTTACAATGTGATACTTGTATGTACTGCTATTATGTAAACTCTCGTTTACCTCAAGGGCGAACTCCGAGCGTTTGCGCGTGACCTCCTGACCTACAATTCCCACCATTGTTTTCGGTCGGTGAACAATTTTTAGAATGTACACATGTATTTGTAGACTTCGCATATTGAATGGGCTGGACTGAACGGGGTCGAGTGGTGGAGCGATTTTTTGGTTTACTCTTGGTGCGGTGTACGTGGAAGTGATGAAAAATTGTAATGCCTCGGGGGGGGGGGGGGGGTTGAAAGGAGAAAGTGCGAAAGAGAGAGAGAGAGAGACAGTTGGGGGGGGGGGGGTGCCTGGGTGTTGGCGGTGGAAGGCAATTTGTATTTTTACATGAATCGCCCTGCCGTTCGACTTTGTTTATTCCGGCCATAGCTGCGCGTTGTTTACCTGTTTTTTGTAGGTCTTCGATGTCAGTGAAATAGTGACTTTCTGGAGGTTTGTAAACTAAGGTCTGTACACTGGCCATCCTTTTCTGTCTCGGAACTTCGCTTTTGATCAATGCACCATTTTGCTATTATTCTGCCTTGATTTTGTTTTCTAATCATGTAAAAATTGTTTGTATATATTGTGATCCTCGATGATTTTCCAATAAAAATATAATTAAAAAAAAAAAAAAAAAAAAAAAAAAAAAAAAAAAAAAAAAAAAACAATGATAGGGAATGATAACTTCAGTCTTAATGCAATTGAATCTATAACACCAGCTATTTGGCGAACTCGTTCCCTGAGCCTTTTTACTCTTGCGTTTGTGAATTCCTTGACTCGCTTCTTTCTTTGTTAAATTACTGACAGATTGGTATAAAATACAATCTGTTGGCGCTTACGTGCCCTATAAGCGGCCTGTATCTCAGCTCTGCTTCTACCCATTGCAACTGTATAAAAATTAAGAGAAGAATGGAAAAAATAATTAGTTTTATGAACCATATCACTTACTAAAACTTATGTCACTATAGGGTTTATAATTATGAGTTTATTAATTTGGTCCATGATGAGCAAGGATAATCGTTGAAACGTGTATTTTCATACCATTTGTTGTATTTTCTTCATTCAAATAGTTTCTTCTTCACTATGAGATAATTGATATTCCCAACTCTAATTCCAGTGATATTCCTTTATTACAAATGGTCATGTAAGGAATTCCCTAATTAGTATTTGCTCGTAGAATATATATATACTATTTAATACAACTCTTCCCCTAGAGAAGCCCACTAACAATATACTAGAACAAAAAAATCTGTTCTTATTCATGTATAATCTCTGAAACAGCCTTTAAATGACACAAGATTGCTGAAACTTACGTTACCAAAGCATGAAACTTACGTTACCACATCATTACAGATGCCTGATCCATTAATGTTTCAAGAAAAACTTGATGATTTTATTGATCGCTTATCCAATATTTTTTTCTTTTCATAGTTACATTTTTCCTTTATACTCGAAGTATAATAATATTTAAGCCAGGTTCAACAACAAAACTTACAAATCAAATTATTGAACAGACAGTTATGTTTATTTACGCTCCAAAACCCCCTAACAATTAATAAAAAAAACACAATTTAACATGGTTTGACACAGAAACTCTTCTACATCTTAGCTGCAACAATAAAATTGGTTCAAAGTAACATACTTTTCTGTGGATTATCTACTTTTAATGTGGCTATATTTTGAAACTTACGTTACCAAAATTTGAAACTGACGTTACCTGATGATTAAGTGATTTATTTGGAAATAATATACCTGCAGATCAACATAATGATTATGTATAGATGTTTGGGATCTATACACCAAATGAATCCACAACAGTCACATAAAAAACATGATTATATAACAAAAACAATATATATTTTCAACTTGAAATACCCAAAATTTTCAACCCGTCTTGTTTGCAGGTTCAATTGTATTCTGTACAGTTGATACTCCTGGGAAGCTGTTGCTAAGCTTTCTAATGACCACTCGCAGACGGCTCATACCTCAACTATGTTTATTTTTATTGAATTAATGATTAATACAGATATTTCCGATTGTGTGGTAACGTATGTTACATGACGTATGTTACATCTGTGGATTAAATTGGTTAAGTTAGCAACATAATAATGAATCCTAAGACCCCTATGGGAAGGGAGATTATACCCCTTTAGTCTCAACTTATGAGCAATGGATTCAGAGCTCTGTACCTTCATACATTTTATAGAAATGGTAACGTATGTTACACCTCTTAAAAATACTTTTTTCTAATCTCTCTTCTTCATGTTACAAGTCGCACTACGTTTGAATCGGAATGATAAAGCATTGCTAAACATATATATATATATAACTCTTATGCTTAGAAAAACAATGTAGTGGTGTAGTTAATATCATAGCCAAATATGGAGTATAAAAATGGTAACATAGGTTTCACTAGATCCGGAGACACATTTTCAGTATTTTTTTCTAAACAACGGTTAGTTCAAAAGATTTTGGTATATTTCATGGGACATTTAGCTGCCTTTATAAAGCTATGATTAAGTCTCTTCTCTGTGCTTATACAGTATATTAAAATAAAGTTGAAAAACATGAAAATTACTGGCGACATGCACTTTTTAGCCTGTAGCCCAAATTCAGCCCTCCCCCCAACGCTTTATTGCTTAAATTTTGCCTTTGAAATTAAATTAACTTTTGTTTACATGTCCCTTGGCATCACATTAAAACACAAAAGCATTCAGAAAAAGCTTTGTTTCTCCGAAAGATGAGCAAGAACGCTGGAGACATGATTTTTGACCAATTGTGCCGAAATAGTGGTTTGGGGCCTATGACAAGCTTTATCCATGGAAGAAGTGATTTTATTAATAAAAGACAGAATATTGCATGCGAGGTGCTATGATTTTCGGGAAACCCAAATTGCGAGTTCGAAAATTTTTTATATTTATGAACGTATTTGGATGAGTATGTATTAAGTAGATAACGAGGTGCGTAATGAGATAGGATGGTACCTAGAAGCAAGTTGATTATAACCTTTTTATAAAGGGGATGACTTTTGGCTATTTTCATGAGATTAGGTACCTCCCCTGTGTTCACAGAAATGTAGTCCAAAGTATTGACGATAGTTGAAATAATTTTCTTGAGTGGGAGGTTAGCCCATCGCTCTCTTTCTTGGTCTGTATCTTATTAACAATATTAATAATTTCGCTTGTGATAGTAGGATTAAAAAGTGTAGAGTTTGGATTTGGGTTGTCAAGAAAACTGTTGAAAGATTTATGAGTTAAAGGGTCTTTGCTTGCCAGATTGTTACCAATATTATTTTGAAAAATATGAATTAAACTCTTGCTATTGAGTTGTTGTTATCGGTGATTGTATTGTTTGCTCAGTATTTTATTTAATGCTCTATTAATGATTTTTCATGTGTTCCTCAGATCGTTTTGGTACAAATTGAGTTCTGATGTATAATATCTTTTTGTAACACGTAGTGAAGAAGTAAGTCAGGGGCCGCGGAACGGTTTTCAAAACGGGTCGGGGGCTGACCGTGCTAAAAATCACAATCATGTGGCCATTTTTACAGTTTTTTACACGGTTTTGGAAAAGAGTGGGGGCTGAAGCCCCCCCCACCCAGCCCCCCGGTTCCGCGGCCCCAGGGCCTGGACTAAGTGCGTTTTTATGGTCGAGGTACCCTTTATCTCCCCCCCCCCCCCCCCCTTCTACCGTCGAACATTGTGTGATAGCGCTCGACCTATGCGCTCGACTGACTATATAGACTGAACTGAAACTAGCTACGTACTTTATATATTGTACAACGCCTAGCTACTTAGCTTGTTGTACGCGATCAAATGGGAGGCTGAATGTCACACATTCGTACCGTTGCACACAAGACGTACCATCCAAAATGTACCGTCCAAAATGTACCATTGCACGGCTTTAGGAGGTGACGTCACAATGCGATTTCATTGAATAAGGTGACAATGACAATGACAATGACAATGATTTATTTACCCATGTCACCCTAATTCGGGTATTGGGGATATTATCATATAGAACATAACATATTCAAAATCATTTCAATTATATTTACAAAGTATTTACAAATATATACAATCACATGTTACAGAGTAATTGAATAAATACTACATGAAATTACTTTAGAGACGTAAAAGTAAAAGGAATGATGTGTCTCTAAATCAATTGGTGAGAGAAGGAGGAGAGACAAAATAGGAAAAGAAGGAAAAACAAAAGGGGAAGAGAGAGAGAAAAAAGAAAAGAACAAAAAGACAAATGATTGTAATAACAATAATTTTGAAAAGAAACAGTACTAACAATGATAATAAATAAATACGAATGAATGCGTGTTATAGAATTGAAAAAGTTGGAACTGCAATGCAAAGGCACCGATATGTGTATTTAACGTGGTTATATATATAATTATATTGGACTTTGGCATAAAACTTGATAAAAATTTATTTTAAGAAATGAGAGAGTATTAAAATTTAATTTATCCTTTACCTAATTATTGTTTATTTACATATATACATGAACGTGTTTTCAAATAGAAACTGTTAACATAAATATTTTATTTGTTTATTTATTAAACTTATCCATTATAATGCTACAAAATTTTGATAAATTTATTAATGTTGACATTTTGGAAGAATTGAAAAGCTTAAACATTTTCAATGCATTTGGACGGCTTGTATAGGAACCATCAATATATTTCTTTCTTGCTGTAAGAAATGCAGGGCACTCGAACAAATAATGAAATTCATCACCCAGCTTTGATGTATTACATATAGTGCATATTCTCTGTGATCGCTCAATATTTGCAAATCTACCAGATGTTATTGGCAGACGGTGGTTTCCACACCGGAATCTTGTTAAAGTAATTCTGTATTTGAAAGGCAATTTTAGAAGAGATAATTCACAACTGCAATTTTCTTTGAAAATGCGATAGTTTAAGCACAGTGAATTAGAAAACATTTCAGCATGCCAATTTTGAGAGTATATATCGTCCAATCGTGTTTTAATTGTTGCTTTGAACCACCGTGGATTTATTGGCTGATTATCAAACCAAAGGTAAGATAAGCCTAATTTATCCAATGTATTTTTTATTTTTACTAGCCACGGGTTTTGATATATATTCAGATCAAACATTATTTTCAGAATATCGTAAACAGTATGGGACAATTTTGATGTTTTGCTCTCGATTATTTTAATCCAAAAGTTTAACATTCTGCACTCAATTAGTTTCTTGATACTGTGTTTACCGACCTCTCCATATGTCATGCAATTTGCAGTAAATTTACTCACATGAAGAAGACGTTTATAATAACGACTTTGAAACATTTCAACATCTTGAAGATTACTTTCAAGACCCCACAACTCACTTCCATATAACAAAATCGGAAGTACCAATTTTTCAAACAATTCTAATTCAATATCAACTGGTAAACTCAACTTTATTGATTTGGAACGTAAACTGAACAATGCTTTTTGTGCTTGACTTATTTGTTTTTTCCGAGCTTTCGAAAAGCGGTTATTATAATTCAAAACTGTTCCAAGATATGTATACTCATCAACAACCTCTAGTTGTTGATTATTGAAAGTAATGATGGGTAAATTGCGGATCTTACCACGAGAGAATACGACAATTTTTGTTTTTTGTATATTTACATTCAACGACCAATCTTCACAGTATTTGTAAACAGCATTTAATGCTTCTTGGAGATCATTTTCAGATTCTGCTAATACAATGGTGTCATCAGCGTATAATAGGGTAAATAACTTAAGATATACACATATATTTCTCTCGAGGAGTTTTTCTTTCAGGCCATTCGTAAGTAAATTAACACCATTGCAATTTTTTCTCAATGTATTGTCAAAATCATTGATAAAGATTGCAAATAATAATGGAGATAGATTATCTCCCTGTCTTACTCCTATATTACATTCAAAGAACTCAGACCGTTGTCCATTGCTCATAACATAAGATTTTGCGTTTTCATACATATTTTGGATCACCTTGAGAATTTTGCCATTGATGTTATACTTAAGTATTTTAGACCACAATAAATGTCTTTTTACAGAATCGAATGCTTTCTTATAATCAATGAATGCGCAATAAATTCTTTTCTTTTGAGATAGATAAATATCTATCAGACTGTAAAGAGTAAATATATGATCTAGAGTACAATAATCCTCACGAAATCCTGCCTGTTCTTCACCCATCAGGTTGCAAATATCAAAATATAAAGAAATTCGGTTATTCAAAATAGATGTGAACAGTTTACCTAAGCAACTTAACAATGTAATTGGACGATAGTTATCTGGTTCATTCACTGAACCCTTCTTTTTGTATATTGGGCAAAGGATACCTATTGTCCAGTCTGTGGGAACTTTGCCACAATCCAGTATTAAGTTAAACAGCTTTGTGAGCAGTTTCATCATAGGTTTGCTGCTATACTTTATCATTTCATTTAATACTAAATCATCACCGGATGATTTGTTATTTTTAAGCTTCTTTAATTGATTTTCTATCTCCTCTTCCAAAATTGGATAATTTAGTTCAAGGCTGAAACAATTTGCTTCATTAGGTGTTGATTCCTCATCTATAGTGCGTCTGTTTTTAACATCGTCTCCTTTATTCAGTAATTCAAAAAAATCTTTGAAAGAATCAATTGATACATTTGCACGATTCTTGGGCTTGGAATTCGCCTTGCTAAGATATTTCCAAAGGTCGCCAATGTTATTATTTTTTACTTTCCTCAAATTGTCCTGAAGGTCAGAAACATATTTTGACTTTTTCTTCTTCAAAACTGTTTTGTATTGTTTGCGTAAGGTATTCAAAACTAATTCCATTTCCATTTTCATATTTTCATTTCTACATTTTTTAATTCTATTTCTTAATGTTAAGAAATTCTTTCTCAAGTTCTTACATTCTTTATCAAACCAAGGCTTCATTTTCGGAGATGCAGTGGTAACAGTCGTGCCAGTTTTTTTCTGCCGTGACATACCACATAGAGTTGCAGCCTTAAAATATACTTGTTTTATTTGATTTACTATATCATTGACAGATTGAATACTAGTTTGGGGCATATTTCTAGTAACCTCTATCATTTCTAATATTTTGTTTATTTCATCTTCATCTAAGGAGTTTGCAAATGTGTGAGTTAATTCTGAATTCCATTTATAATATTTCTTTTTCAAGTGAGAATCATTATCGTTATTGGTGTAATGACTCTTCTCTTCTGGAAATATTTTTTTAACATATTTCATGGAAACAAATATTGGACTGTGTTTATCTGACAGACATTTTTCAAAGTTATCAACAGTAAAGTCTTCAATATGATCAATGAAATTTGCAGAGACAATACAATAGTCAACTGTGCTTGCGTCGGCGCAGGTTAATGCACCCTTACCAAAATCTTGCCCAAAGCGGCCATTTACAATGTGCATGTCAGTAGCTTGACATAGATTAATCAGTTTGCGACCGTTAGCATTTACAAACTTGTCTTCGTTAGATCTTGGTAGATAAGAACAAGTTGAGGGCATGTCTGCATTATCTGCCGACAAATTGACATTAACAGAAAAGGTAGAGTCATCATCTTCAATATAATCTATTAGTGATCCTGATCTTGCATTGAAATCTCCTATCAAACAAACTGGCAACCCCAGGGTACCATTAATTTTCATTAAATCATATATAATATCTTCAAATAAATCATCATCGTAGTATTTAGAATTTTCATGTGGCATATATACCGCACCAATTATAAAAGCAAAGCCATAAGCACCTTTATTCACTTTGAGCCAAAGGACAGAATCACTTTTGAAAACATTTACATCTAGTTGTTCAACATAATTTCTCAAACATTGTTTGAAAATGATACATAAGCCATGGTGTCCACCAAGACGTGGGGAAGATTTGTCATTATTCTCTTTACAAATCATCGTATAGTCAATCAGTGGCAGGTCAATGTATTGAGATCTAGTTTCAGATAAACATATAAAATCAAAATCTTTTATATAGCACTCTAGTATACCAAGATCAAGTTTTTTCTTTAGCCCACATACATTTAGCCCTAATATCTTGAAGTTATTATTCAAACCCAAATCCAAATCATCAGATAGAATGGTACCTGCTAATTCCTATTTTGACAGTGAGAATTTCTTTAACTGATCTTCAGTCCATCCAAGGCGGAAGAGATCATCACCTGTCTCCACTATGTATTTATCCTCCTTCCCATTCTTTGCAACAACGCAATGAATGCGACCATCGATCGTCCAGATTTTCTTGGTGCTTTCTGCTCTTCGAATTGCGTGGAAAAGCTTGGCTCTTTGGGCAGTCAGGTCTTCCTCGATGTAGATCCCTCTGAGTTGGTCGTTCTCTCTTAAGCGTCGCTTACTCCTCATTAGCTCAACTTTCCGTTCCCGTCTGACAAACTTCACGATGATGGGCCTATGTCGTTCTTGCTTGCTGGGAGTAGAGGGTCCTCGCCGCTTTGATGTGGGCAGACGATGACTCACACTGATGTCGTCTGCGGTGATGTTGACATTGATCCTCCTCGCCAAAGCTACTACCTTCTCGGTGGTGTTCTCTCCATCTGTTTCCGGCACGCCGTAAACTCGTACATTTTCCCGCCGACTATATTGCTCTAGACGATCGATATCATTTTCCAGCTTCACTTGTTGAGATGGGTGAGATGGCAACGGCGTTGGTCTCATCTGCTCTATCGCAGTTGTCACAGCCACCTTGACAGCCTGAGTCACTGCCTGGATGATAACCGGTTGTATGGCCATCAGAACCTTCGTGATTATATTTTGCATATCACCATCAGAAAGATCAGATTTCCCCTTTGGCCTCTCCTTTCCACTAGTTGCGGCAGCTACAGCATAGGTGACGGCCTCCTCTATATTTGGGGGCGGTGCTTTCATAGCCACTTCGTCATCAAGCACGTCAAATCTATTTCCTGATGCCATTATGACGTCACAATAAGGTCAGTGTTAAGATGGGTGGTTGTGTGCGCTACAGGTGCAACAGGTGCAAGACGTCTAGACAGTTACAAGCAGGTGCATCAATGGTTGCCAACCAGTCTGCGTTGTATCCACAATTTGATGCGCTGATGAAGATGGAGCTGGTATGATACGCACCCTGGCTTTACGTTGCTAGGATATGTGGATGCAACTGTCTCTTCTCTTGGTCACAGTCCGTTTACAGAATCCTCAAAAAATGGGTATTAACTGTGTTTTCAAGATTAAATCCTTTAAAAACTCCAAAAACCAGTGTCACCAACGGAAGCCTCAGAACGAGATCTCAACATTGATACACAAGTTTTTTAACGATTTCGAAGATTAATGATTAAATGACGTCAATCTTGGAGCAAAAAGAAAACACGTCCTTACCCTTCAATAATTCTCCAATAAGGTGACAATGCGCGTACAGCCCGCTGGCTAAATGCGCAATGCTGTCCAAGATCATGCGCGCTTGTGGGCCCGGCTTGTGGGATTTTGCTTTTCGCTTTCGATATTTTTGCTCCCTTTTCATAGATTACTGCAGGGAAAAACTCTTGTTTTTTCATATTTTCGCTAGAAATTACCGAGGCGTTGTACAACACAAATAGCGAATATTCTTATTCGTGCGATGGTGCGAGATTTCGCATTCGGTGAAAGAAAGAAACGCTCTATTCAACTCGGCTAACGCCTCGTTGAATAGAGCATCTTTCTTTCACCTCATGCGAAATCTCGTACCATCGCACTCATGCCTATTCGCTATTTGTATATTGTACAACGCCTACTTAGCTTGTTGTACGCGATCAAATGGGAGGCTGAATGTCACACATTCGTACCGTTGCACACAAGACGTACCATCCAAAATGTACCATTGCACGTACGGCTTTAGGAGGTGACGTCACAATGCGATTTCATTGAATAAGATGACAATGCGCGTAAAACCAGCTGGCTAAATGCGCAATGCTGTCCAAGATCATGTGCGCTTGTGGGCCCAGCTTGTGGGATTTTGCTTTTCGCTTTCAATATTTTTGCTCCTTTTTCATAGATAACTGGAGGGAAAAACTCTTCTTTTTTCATATTTTCGGTAGATTCCGAGGCGTTGTACAACACAAATAGCGAATATTCTTATTCGTGCAATGGTGCGAGATTTCGCATTCGGTGAAAGAAAGAAACGCTCTATTCAACTCGGCTAACGCCTCGTTGAATAGAGCAACTTTCTTTCACCTCATGCGAAATCTCGCACCATCGCACTCATGCCGCCTATTCGCTATTTGTATACCGTACGTCGTTGAGCCATGATACTGATGATAAACAAATGTGATGGCTGATGCCGAGTGACTGGTGTTAAAATTTGATAAAGCGTGAAAACCGTATTTTAATACGTAACGATAAGCCTGCATGGAAGAAGTAGTAAGTATTGCCTTTTAATATGTTTGCCCATAGTTAGTATCAATATCAGGTATTTTAGCGTAGGCCTACAAAAAATAATCCTCATGAATATGGCCGATGCGATGGTCGCATTGCATTGGGCATCCGCTGCCAGCTCCAGACCAGACAATCCAGGGAGCTCCGGCCCGTGAAGCAGAGCGGAGTTCCCTGGGTTACACTCGTGCACTCGACACTATAGTGTCTCTGGGCTCAATAGCATCCTGCCTCTGGCATGTCTGGGGAATTGGTTTGAATAATTGAATATTTTTTTGTGCGTGGGCCATTGTGAATTTTATGTGTACCAATTTACAACGAATTCTGAGACGGTCGGGTGCAAATCTGCAATCACTGGGTGAATCCTGATCATGATGTCCCCCACTTGTTCACTGCTACCACCCTGCCTGTGGGGAATCTACAGGTAGGACTATGGTATGCCAATGTTGTCCAGAGCACACACTTTAAAAAGTCATTAAAATCTCACTTTTGACTTGTGACCAAAATTACTCATTTCCGTACAGTTGCAATTTATTTTTCATTAGTAACTTGGGAATAATTTTTGTATTCACCAGAGCGCTCAAAAACTTGAATTTTGGGCATATTTTTGTGTACGCCCTCTATTGGTGGAAAGTAATAAGGCAAGAAAATTTTCATTTTTTGATCTCTGTTTTTGATTAAGAAAAAAATGATTTAAAGTATCAAATTTAAATAAGAGCCAAGTTGTATGAATAGTAGGTGTAATGGAAACTCAGTGTAAAAAATCAAGCATTTGCCCCCCCCCCCAAAAAAAAAAGAAATTTAGCCAAACATTGCCACCCTTGTTTTGCCACACATGGAGATATAACTGAGAACAAGGTTATATTATAACCTTGTTCATTGAATGAGTGGGTGAATCCACTCATTCATATCTCCATGTGTGGCAAAATAAGGGTGGCAATGTTTGGCTTATTTTCTCTTAGTGCTGTAGCTCGAATTGTTTACCGAGCTGAATCCTGCCGAGTTGGCAATGACCGGCTCGGAGCTTTACGGACCGGGTTTCACTTTGAATCCCTTGAACTCGGTAAATATACCCGGATTGTTTGATAATATTTGAGGTGTCATTTGTCACCGCAATAAAAGTTATGAAACTATTTTTAACAAGCAATCCATCCACCTAGTGTGATGGTCGAGGGGACAGGTCAAAGATCAACCATCCCTACCTTATTTTCATTTTTTCCCTATCATGATGGGACCTCCTGAGTCATGGCCTTGTGTGAGGGATGGAGATGATATCCTATAGCTAGCCGGCTTACGGCGCACATGCACACAGTACCTGCCATGTGATATCATCTGACTGGTCATGTGATTGGCTGAGAGTAATGGTTCACTGGGTGAGAATGTCCAATTTGTTTACAAGTAAAGGCCGGTTGGTCCATTAGGCATGATCATAACTCAAGAAGTTTTCCTTTTGATATTATGACTGTGATGACATCCAGAATATTTCTCTCTTTTTTGGTAAAATAATTTGTCCGGTTTATTGAGATATCTTTTATACTGGTATAAAAGATATCTCAATAAACCGGGTCAGTTTTTTCTGCTAACCATAAAAGCCCTCCCTCCCCCCAAAAAACCCTGTTGTGTTGACATTTTCCACAAAGTCGGTGATCCGAAATAATAGCTCAGCTGGGTGCAAAACATTTAATTCCCATTTAAAGGATACATCAAAGAGGGTGGACGAGACAGACGAGAATAGGAGGGTGCCGTTACAGGGAGAGAGAGAGAAGGGAGGGGGGGGGTACGTGTACAGGAGCAAAAAAAAAAACCCAAAACAAAAACGTGTGAGATGCATAAATGGATGATATGGGGGTAGGATGATATTGGACCGATTGTCAAAGTTTAATATGAAATAAAAATGTATTTTGATTCATTTTTTTATTAAAAATATTACCGGTAGCTGACGGCTAGAAGAAGACAGATGAAAATAAATCTTACACAAAAAATAGTTTGAGTAAAATATTCTATTGCTTCAAAGCAAATATGAATAATGAAATACGCTCAGAAATTAACTCTTTCTGCCACCTCCACCCCTCCGAAAAAAATCTGCCCTATGATATATAGAAACAATCTCTGTGAGAGCCTGTTTGAAAATTGGGTCACCAGAATGATAACATAATAAACAATGTGGTTTGTAATCTGCCTCTTGATTTTATACACACACACACACAAAATCATTTCAAAGCACATGTTTCGTAGTAAATCACTAGCGGTGCACAGACTGTACTGTTGACCGCTGCACTGGTGATAAGCATGTGAGGGTTGCGAATTGGCCTTGTATTGTCTCCATCCCCTACATCCTCTACATTATTACTGGATGATATAAACAGTGAATTATTTTGGGGGTTTGTATGTCTTTTGAGAACAAGGTCAGAAGGTTATGTCGGTCACAGATAAGAGTCAAGTAGGTCAAAACATTGTACTTTTGCATGGACATAAATCAATTTTAGCCGGACCGGGTTACCGGGCCTCTCCGGGTCGAGCTATGATTCTGATAAGATTTACGAGCCGGGTTCGGACCGAGTTGAAGGAACCGAGCTACAGCACTATTTTCTCTTTTTCTTTGGGGAAAATGCTTGATTTTTTTACACTGACAAAAAGTGACAGTTTCTATTACACCTATTATTCATATAACTTGACTCTTATTTAAATTTGATTCTTTGAATTATTTTTTTCTTAATTAAAAATAGAGATCAAAAAATGAAAATTTTCTTGCCATATTACTTTCCACCAATAGAGGGCGTACTAAAAAATATGCCCAAAATTCAAGTTTTTGAGCGCTGTGGTGAATACAAAAATTATTCCCAAGTTACTAATGAAAAATAAATTGCAACTGTATGGAAATTAGTAATTTTGGTCACAAAAGTGATATTTTAATGATTTTTTAAAGTGTGTGCTCTGTACAACCTTGGCATACCATAGTCCTACCTGTAGATTCCCCACAGGCAGGGTGGTAGCAGTGAACAAGTGGGTGAATCCTGATGAAATGACCCCCAAAGAAAAAGATAAAATAAGTTAAAAATTGCCAACCTGCCTTATTAACAGAACAAGGTTATCATAAGTTACTCATTCTATGAACAAGGTTATGATTAGACAGGAATAACCGTCGCTTCTGGGGATTTCCTTAACAATTCTGACATTTCACTACAATCACCATTCACTGACGGTAGAAAAAACTTAAGCTCTCATGTGTTAACACTTCGTCCAATTCGCCGATTAAACTGTCTAGACTTCAGCATACATTTTTAAATCGAATTAACAGTCTAAGGATTTAGAAACAACAAAAGTTCTATCTTGGAATATTTGATAATGAAATGTGCACGAAATAGATCAAAAGGTATGAAAATGGTACTTTACCAATGTTTACTTGTCTTGGTCTCGAGAATCACCCGCAAAATGGCAGCCAAAAAATATTAAACAAATATATCAGGCTTTGAGAAAGTATAGTGGAATTATTTATCCGAGGTTGGCATGGTCATTACTATTTGCCCCGAGAGAAATAAAGTAGTTTTGCCAGTCCAACCGAGGATTAATCATGTTAATAATTCCCAATATGCTTTTAAATGAAACACCTGATACATGTATATTTGTTTTATATCCTACTTTTAATAATTTATAATCAAAATCTATGTGCTGAGCTTGCAAAGACCGGTTACTTGAGTTGAATTACCTACTTTTCTCCGAGCCATAGTGCTCAGCGGAACGCAGATTAGTGCCTGCGCCGACGCATCACTGGACTTGCCCCGGAGAGAGAGCGCACTGGCCGGTGTGCCCGAGAGTTTAGCTCGATATCCAGTTTTGTGAAATAATGACGTCAGACCTCGATATACATGTATCCAAAAATATATCAAGGTCTGACGTCACGCACCATCATAGTTGAAATATATTCGGTCACATGATGCTACTTGAACCAATCACTATACAGGATTTACTCTATGTAGGATATAGTATGAGATATTTACCAATGAACGGAGAGGGCGATAACAATTTACGAATGTGTTATCGTTATTGCTTTCAATATTATACGCTTTGCTCCATATACGATCACAGGTAGCAGACGAAATTCGATATATCGAAACTTTAAAAAGTTAATAATGATAGTGATGTCATTTAAGATGGCAACTTGCAAGAAAAACCCTCAGCTCAGGTGAAAATATCTTAGATGAAAGATTTCTCAATCATCCAGAGGATTTTTTAAATAACTTCAGTCGAAGGTAAGCAGTTACTTAAGTTATTCATATTTCCCTGATAATGGAAACCATGAAACTGTAAATTTCGCTTATAAACAGTTTTAAATCGCGACCTATAAAACGTTAGTTCACTTGATACGTTGGCTGCACGGACCTCCAAGTTCTCCAGTCTATGTATTGGTGAGTGGAGCCAACGTAGTTCAGCGGAACAACCAAAATACAGAGACTGAAGCTTTTGGTCTACATGTAGGTTATGATATTCTTGTTCTCTGTTAGTACTCCCTGTGTGGTGAAATAAAGTTGGCAATGTTTGGCTTATTTTCTCGTTTTCTTTGGGACAAATGCTTGAATTTTTGACACTCGGTTTCCATCACAGCTATTCATCATATAACTTGACTAAGTAAATTTGATTCTTAAAATATTTTTTCATATAAATTAAAAATCTATTGAAAAATTGTCTTGTCCTATTACTTTCCACCAATAGAAGGTGTACACAAAAATATGCCGAAAATTCAAGTTTTTGAGGGCTCTGGTGAATACAAAATTACTCCAAAGTTACTAATGAAAAATAAATTGCAACTGTATGGAAATTAGTTATCGTCACAAAGTGATATTTCAATGATTTTTTTTTTAATTGTGTGCTGTGTACAGCATTGGTATACCATAGTCCTACCTGTAGATTCCCCACAGGCAGGCTGGTAATGAACCCTTGAGTGATCATCAGCTTGTTCATAGAATGAGTGCCTGGGTTTATACAGACATGCCAGAGTTCAGGCCAGGCAGGGACCAAGCTTCCTTCGCCTTGCGGAAACTGAGATTCGTAAGCTGCAGAAGTTTCGGGAGATGGAACTTCGAATTTGGCTCTCGCGTCTCTACCCTTTTGCAGAAAAAATTAAATATGGAAACTTTTCAATCAATGCGTCATTATTTGGAGACTGGATTAGCTTTTGAAAGAGGATTATCATAAATGTTGACTTTTTAATAATTAAGATGTATATATATACAAAGATTGTGTTGTTTAATTTTTTCACTCTTGTAAGAAAATACATGAAAACTCAGAGGAAAGAATATTTAATTACCACATGGGCCAAGTCCTGTATTCATTATTTTTTCTCTATTTCATAAATTTTATTATCATGTTTTTAATTTCTTTTTGTTTTGTGAGGGGTGCATGCAGGTGGGGGTTGTGTTTGACTGGAGCATGGGGATGGGATTTGCACAAGTTTTTTATCACTTTTGTTTCTGTCGTTCTGAGTGTTTGGAGCTTTCATCATATGTCTTGTTTTCGTTGTTGATTAGAGTTTTGATATCTGTTTTTTTTTCTGGTTGTTATGGGCTTTTTTGTTTTTAAGAAATAGACCACTCTTTTCCTTTTCTTTAATCTTCAACTGAATATTTATATATGTACTAGGTAGAAATAGTCTGATAACAAACAAACAATTTAACAACAGAATTACATGATTTCTCAGCTGTCAACATGAAGAAGAAACGCTCAGCTCCACGTCCAGCAAAGCCAGGAATCAAGTGCCAGCTTCTCATGGACTCTTATGGTTCCATCCCAGAGGATCAAAACCTTAAGATTGGCCATGTTCTACACCTTCACATGGACAATTGTAGATCGGTTGCAGCCACGATTCGTTCTCTTCGTGAAATTCTTCCTGCTACAGCTGCTATTACAACTTCTATGTTGAATCATATCATTAACAAAAGTGACCGATTTAAGAACTTGACAAGAGAAAATGATAGGAAGAATTTTCTGGATATGTGTGCAGAGCCATTTTCATTCAAGTTTATCCATGAGGAGATTGGTAAGTATACATTGTGAAGTTGTTTTCTTTTTTTTTTCTCTTTCAATCTTTTTATATTTGCAATAATAGTTAATACATATTTACAAAATATAACATTTAAATCATTTTTGTCTCGCCCACCAGAGGTGAAGGCGAGACTTAGGGATACAAATGTCGTCCGTCGGTCACAAACCTGCAATGACACATAACTCCACAACCATAAGTCGCTTTCCAACCAAACTTGGATGGTGGATGGACTTGGGGGACCTGCATGTTATGCTGCAGTCTGAGGTCACATGGTAAGGTCAAAGGTCATTTTCAGGTCAACGTTAAAGTTTACATGCAAGACTCTTAACTCCGCAACCGCAAGTCAACCAAACTTGGATGGTAGATGGATTTGGGGGACCTGCATGTTATGCTGCAGTCTGAGGTCATATGGTAAGGTCAAAGGTCATTTTCCGGTCAAGGTTAAAGTTTGCATGCAAGACTCTTAACTCTTCATGCGTCCACCTGTAAACCCCATGTGTGTTGCATTATCTTAGCAGTGATCCCCTCTACGCAGTATGTTATTTAGAGTGCCATAACTTTTTATCTGATCATTTTGAAATAAAATGTTGTGTAGCAAACTTGTAGAGTGTTTCCTGGGCTTTCTTATCGTATATAAATTTATTGGATAAATTAAGGAAAAATGTATGTATGGTAAATTACATTTTCTAAACTGCTTTCTCCTAACACTTCCAACAAAATGTAGCCCCCCTTTTACTTTGTTTCTTGTGTTTAATAGTGGCATGATTTTTATTTATCCACTTGGACTTTTCATTACATAAGCTTTGTATTGATACCAAAATCATGATAATCTGATAAAAATAGCCCATACACATCATGTATATAGTGGAAAATAAAAGAGAGTAAATTTTTGCCTGGTCAAGGTATGGTACTCCATTGAAAGGGTCTCATTAACATTCGTGCCATGAGTCACAGACTCCTAACAATAAACCTGGCCATGGTATTGTTTGTGAGGAGGGTTTTATTGATTTTCTCCTCTCCTTTTTCAATCAAACTTCCTGGCTGTGATCAGGATGTATTGTATCATGGGCATGCAATTGTTCGAAAAACAATGGGACAGGGGACATCTATTGGAAATGTGTGGTTGTGCAAAAATGCGAACGAAACACGCCAACGGATGTGCAATAATGCGAACGTAACGCATGAAGAGTTAACTCCGCAACCGTATGTCGCTTTTGGAGGACCTGCATGTTATGCTGCAGTCTGAGGTCATATGGTAAGGTCAAAGGTCATTTTCAGGTCAACGTTAAAGTTTACATGTAAGACTCTCTTATGACACCTAACTCGGCAACCGTATGTCGTTTTTCAACCAAACTTGGATGGTGGATGGACTTGGGGGACAGGCATGTTATGCTCCAGTCGGAGGTCACATGGTAAGGTCAAAGGTCATTTTCAGGTTAATGTTAAAGTTTACATGCAAGACTATTAACTCCGCAAGTAGATGGACTTGGAGGACCTGCATGTTATGCTGCAGTCTGAGGTCATATGGTAAGGTCAAAGGTCATTTTCAGGTCAACGTTAAAGTTTACATGTAAGACTCTCTTATGACACCTAACTCGGCAACCGTATGTCGTTTTTCAACCAAACTTGGATGGTGGATGGACTTGGGGGACAGGCATGTTATGCTGCAGTCGGAGGTCACATGGTAAGGTCAAAGGTCATTTTCAGGTCAACATTAAAGTTTACGTGCAGGCTCTTATGACTTGTGTTATTCCATCTCAGTCATTTCATAATGAATTTTTGATCCTCTTGCGTGCCCTCACAAACCATCATATTTTTCATAAGTGGGCGAGACACAAAATTGTTTTGCCTTGTATTTGAGGTTAAAATTACCGGTAAATGAAAGAATGCTATACAATTTTTAAAGATAGCAAGCCTTTATTTTTGAGTAAAGGCCAAATTAGTTTCAAATTGTAGCCAATTTTACGACTGCTATGATTTCATTATGACTAGATATCAAATTCACTTTTATTCTAATAAGGATGATAGCATAGTCACAGATTTGAACATACATGTAGGTATTCGTACGATGATTTTATAGAACAGTACATAGTAACATATCCAAGTCTCGCTTTTATTAGCATCAAATCCTACAACTTTTTATTCTGAAATTGGGTCGCAGACCAGTCGTAAGGTGTGCGGTTGCCTTTACAAAGAGTTACAACTGATCCGATTAATTGGAACTATGGAAATCCATCAGTGCCAATATTTTTTTCCTACAAAAACTTTGCACAATGCCCGTTTTATGCAAAGAGATATCGAAGCACAGTGAATTTCCAAGAAAACAATGTGTGCATGAATATATGTATGTCATACATGTAGCTAGAAAATATTTTGAACAACCATGCATACATGTAATAGATGTTGACCTTGCTGGCCTTCCATAGTTGCGATTAATTGGATCAATCGTAATTCTTTGTAAGACGGTCCCCAGGATAGTCCTGTATTTCTTGCAGAGTATCCTTTACGTGATACATTTGTGCAGCACTTGCACAAAATATCTGGAACAAGTCAATGACAAGCACTGTTGAAAGTTTAAGCTTTTAGTGAAGGCAGAGCTGCCAAGTACATGTAGTACTGATTTTTCGTATTTAGTACTGAAAAGAATACTGAGAAGAATACTGATGGTTTCATGCAAAATACTGATTTGTAAAGTTTCAGTTTATGTGTTGTCCTATGGTTTTCCTGTGAAAATACTAATTTCTTCACCAAAATACTGATTTTCAGCCTTAAAAATACTGAAACGGTCTTGTTCAGGTTGGCAGCTCTGTGAAGGTAATTTTGTCTTTTCTTCCAATTTCTCTTCACTCTGCAGCAGTTCTGAGGAGTTCCAACATGGAAGTCGATCCTGCACAAGATGTTGTGGGTAGGTTAAAATTACTAAAGGGGAAGTTCACCCTGAAGAAAAGTCTGTTGTAAAAAAAGCAGAAAAAATTATGAAAATTATGGGTGAAAATTTGAGAAAAATCCATTAAAAATGAAGAAATTATGTACACTGTAATATGAAATGCATGAATTTCATTTCGTAATTTTTTTTATGGCTTATTTTTGTTTTCTTTTCATTTAAACCTGTAACGACAGCTCGGTTTATCCTACAAGTCTCGCTATAAGAGTCTAAAATAAATGTTGAGGATGGCCAGAGCTTAAATAACACAGTTGAAGCGAATAACAGTCATTACACAGGAAATTAAAGTTCAGTAGTTTATTACTTCTCAAAACTTAATGAAGGTGCAACAGAGTATGTGATGATGACAATTAAACAAACTCCAGCGATACATTAAATTTGATAACTGAGATAACGTCGAGCGATGCTGGAACAATCATAAGAATTTTACTTGTGATAATTCTGAAGTATACATACAACTGGAATCATGAAGGAAACTCTGAACTAAAACTAAGAACTAAACTTGACTGAGATGCTGCTCGCTTTATATGTACACTTTCTGGACATAGCATGAAGGTCATCCCCAGCACACAGCAAAAACCCAGATTCAGAGTGGGGAGAGAGAGAGAGAGGGAGAGAGAGGATAAATCGTTCCAAACGAGGATAGGATAAAGTCAAGCAATAGAATAAGCACATAAATACCAATACACTGACCACAAGGTTAAACTAGGGGTTTGGACATTAGGAGTAGAGGGAAAGAAGCCTGAAGAGCAGGGCAAAGTCGAAGTGAGGAGAGAGAAAGCGGAGGGAGTTACTGAACATTATAAATGTGTAGCCAAGGTAATAAACAAGAATGAGTTTCTGAAAGTAATCGCAAGGTTAAAGGGAATTACACAGGTTTGAAAGTCACTGGAAAGGGAGAGGAGGGATGAAAGTTACTGGAAGGGTAAGTGAGGAGGGTTGAAAGTCACTGGAAAGAGAAAGCGAGGAACAAGAGTTGAAAGTCACTGGGAAGAGAGAGTGAGGAACGAGGGTTGAAAGTCACTAGAAAGAGAAAGTGAGGAGAGTAAAACTATCTGAAAGTAGATGCAAGGTCGTAAAGAAGGGAGATGCACTGTTCGGCATTTCTGAAAGACGAAGGAAAGCCAAATATAATACAGAGTGGACAGACCAGAAGAGTTTGACCCTGAGCAAGTTACAGTACAAGAGAGGGCTTGGCTGTGTGCAGGTTACTGGGCAAGTTGAAAGTGACATTCACAATTGATCTAAGCAAGACATTCATTACATAAATGAGTATAGTACAACTAATTAATGCATAAGAATGGAATATATACATAAACATGATAAGAGAATATCGAACATCAACCAAAATGCGTGACAAACCATAAATTTTCTGAAAAATGACATATTGATTTTTTACTGTTTGCTATGTAGGAATGCTGCTTGCATATGACGCCATAAATCACATAATTAGAATTCTAATAAATTTTTGATTCTGCAATCGATTTTTCTTAAACCTTCAGCAATATTTTTGTATTCTTTTTTCTGCTATTTTTACAATAAATGAATTTCCCCTTTAATGTACCATAGAATGCATAGCTAGACCAACAAATCAAGTCTATTTTGTTCAGGATATGATCCATTGTGTACATAATAGGGTATTTATATTGCGCACATATCCACCTTGTTAGGTGCTCAAGGCGCACCTACAGATATTTGGATAAATCAGAAATATTAAAATGAAACTCCTCCTGTATGTTATATTCACTGAAGAACATTTTGATTACAGTGTCCTAAAAAAATATAAACTACATGTAACCTGATGAAATTAAGATTGAAAGCTCATGATGGTTTAATCCACCTCCAGAGTGGAACACGTATCTCCAACACTTGCCAATAATGATACTAACAGTAATGTAAAATATGCATGCCTTTTTCTAAAATGATTAATTTGTATGGTGCGAAGAGGAAAAAGTGACTTTTTTTTACATTTTGATTCCATTCAAACTTTGTCTAGGAACAAAGAGAGATTTTGGATCTTTCCATTCTTCCAACGTGCAAGAACTTGTTGAAGCGCCAGAGGTGAGTTGCTCAAGCTCAGGTATTAGTTTTCATGGGGGTAGATTGCAAAGCCAAGCGATGGTGAAGATTTCCATGGGCGCCCACCTCAACTTGACTGTGGGCTTGCAAACAACACTCCTGGTGTTTGGTTGTAATTTACATGTACATACAGTATGTTATTCCCCCCCCCCCCATTATTTATTGCTTTCATAAGCAGTTACGCCCTCTTGTTACTGTATGCTATCGGCTGTTTTTTTCTTTCACCTCAAATTCTACTAAGCTGTTCTGTGTCTTCCTGTTTTTTCTTTTTTTTTCATCGCTCTTGATTAAAGTCCTGTACTTTTTTCATCACCCTTTATCTCTGGTGTAATTTTATGTTCAATTCAAATCTTGTTGTTCATAATGTGGTATTCATTGTTTGTTTATTTTGCATATTTTTTGTCATTTCGTATTGATTCTATAATTTTGTATGTTTTGTTTTGTTTTAGTACTGTTATGTTTATGTTGCTTTGTTTTAGTCTTATTTTTTTAAGGGGTGCTATGACTATAAAAAAAAGTGATGAAAATTTATGTTTATAATGATTCCACCTCAATCCTTTTGTTCCTAGACCAAGAGCTTAATTTCAATATGCATTGCTAATTAACCTTCATGCGTACATGTACTTCTTTCCTCACTCTCTTCCAGGAGTCTTACGTCCCACCTGATTCCCCGTTTAGTGTCCCAGATTTTGCCAACTGCAAAGGCTTGAAGTTCGGCGAAGAGACAAGGAGAAAGCACTTTCTGCTTGAGGTAAACGTATCTTCAATAATTTCCCCTAAAGATGAATATACATGTAATGAGACTGGATACTCTTCACAAATAAGTCTAGTGTGACTTTATTAAAGTAGTTCTTTAATTTATCTAGGTGCAAGTATTATCTAGCAAATTGCTTAGTCAGACAATGCTTAAGGGATACGCACTAAACCATACTCCTTAACCTGTCTTATGACATCAACAACGCTTTGTATCCTCTGGAAAAAGCACTATATAAATCCAATTATTATTATTGTATTCCCCATTGAGATTATGCATACTATTGTATGCATTGGCATCAAAAAATTTAAGTTGAACTTGAAATGGAAGTTCATCCTGATGAAAATTTTATTACAAAAATAGCAAAGAGAGTAATGCAATTAGTGGTCAAGATTTGAGGGTAATACAGACCATGGGTTTTTGCATAGTGCAAAATGCTGAGTCTGACGTAGTGAGACTAGGGGGCGTTTCATCAATATTTTCATCCGATAAGTTGTCAGATCTGACATCTTTCCATGATTTTGATTGGCTGAGAGGCACTGTACCTATGGTAACTGTCGGATAAAATGGGACTTGTCGGATAAAGCGTCTGACAAGTCCTTTCATGAAATGCTCCCCAGGATTCTGATTGGTTGAGAATCACTGTTACTATAGTAACTTTCGGATAAAACAGGACTTGTCGAATAAAATGTCTGACAAGTCCTTTCATGAAACGCTCCCCAGATTCAATCAATGTTGTGTGGTAGCTTCTACCGAATTATTAGACACAAATTAACAAAGAGAGCGTTTGGAGTAAAGTCTCCATTCTAGACATGGTCTAATTTGTGAATGTGTCAAGTTTGAGTCTGTGCTGGCAGACTAACAAAGACCGTTAATTTTTATTTTAAACTATCCGCTGTGCTTTTGCAGGACTGTACGTTCCTGAATCATGGGGCATTCGGAGCAGTCCTCAAGGACGCCTTAAAGGTTGCCCAGCAGTGGCAGAGCTACATAGAAAAACAACCACTGAGATTCTTTGATAGAGAGGTCCTTCCACATATGGCTTATGTGACTAGGAGACTGGCTGAATTCGTAGGTACAGAGTGATTGGCATTATTACGAGGTTTTAAGACTAACCCTTATTAAACTGACACAAACACCTCAATCACCTTGCTGACTTTTTACTTTCAAGTCTTGTGCATCTTTTGAGGCCAAATTTACAAGGCCTGGGTACGCAGATTTGAAATTACGTAATTTGGGGTCTGCATGCACTTACAAAATTTTGCATGACTTGAGAACCGCGTACCCTGGGGTTGCAATTTTGGTCTCAAAAGTTGTGTGAGAGATAGAAAGAAAGAAGTCAGTGAGTGATGCAGTCAAAAAAATTTGTGCGGCGGATTTATCATGAAAAGTATTGAGGGAGGCTGAATCAACACTATGCTACTAGAATAGACTGAGAATGAAGGAAGTCAGATAGCATTGGTGTTTTGCCCATTTCAACTTCTCTGCATAATAAGACTGCAATGTTGGTAGGGGGAGGACCAACAAAATTATTGACATTTCACAAAGCACACAATTGGTGTATTCTACATGCAGGTATCCCTCAAAACGATGTATCTAATTCACCTGTCTTGTTTGAAAGTACTATACAAATTAAGGCTTCATTCCAACGTAAGTCATTGCTTTGTCTGCTTTTGTCTGGCAGTCCTATATAGGTTAAAGGGGAAGTTCACCCTGACAAAAAGTCTATTGTAAAAATAGCAGAAAAAATAATAAAAAATATTGCCAAAGGTTTGAGAAAAATTCATCAAATAATTAAAAAGTTATTAGAATTTCAATTATTTGATTTGTGACGTCATATGCGAGCAGCATTCCTACATAGCGAATGGTAAAAAATCAATGAAATGTCATTTTCTCAGAAAATTGAAAATGGTTTTCACTGTACCTTTTGTATATCAATAGACAAATCACTTCACACCCGATCATGAATAGAAAACAAAATTAAGTCATCAGGAACCATACAAAATTTGAAATTCATGCATTTTATATTACATAACACATGGGGCAGCTGCTCGTTTATGACGTCACAAATCCATAACTTTGAACTCTAATAACTTTCTTACTCTTTAACGGATTTTCCTCAAACCTTCACCAATATTTCACTAATTAGGTGGTCTGTCTTTGACAGATCACCTCTTAATTTCGTCAGAATTTTCTTATTTCTTTCTTTCTTACTTTCTTTATTTTTACGGATTTTCTTGTCGCCAACTTTTCTCCGAATCGGCTGAATCAATTTTGCTGATTTTTTCGTCATACATAGGATCTGTCATGGACACGTCAAAATAAGCTTTTCAAGGTCATCAGGTCATGATGACGTCATCTAGGCGCCATTTTGTAAAATCACATTATCAATCATATCTCCATTATTAATTATCAAAAATCAATCAAATTAACATCACATCAATTTAAGGTCAAGAGTCATCAGGTCATGTCATCAAAGGTCACCTGAAGGTCACGACGCGCGCGTCAAAATTTAAAAATGCTCAAAATCACTTTTTGACCAAACGAGAGTACGTTTTAGGTCATTTTAAGCATTTCAAAAATTTTGCACGCGCGCACGCATGCGCGCGCGTTTCCGCGCGTAACGCCTTAACACAACGCAGAAACACCGTTTTTTTACATCATTTCATTGATAATAAAATTCTGAACAATTTGATACCTTGATCAACCTTCTACGACCATTAATAACGAAATTAACACCCGTTAAACTTTGCAGCACGTGTGCGCGCGAGCTCTCACTATAGGCCATATATGGGCAAAAACATGCCTATTGAAAATTCACTGTAGCTCTTTAAATAGTCCATTGACCCCCAATTTTGTTTTCATATATCGATAGAGTATGAGTTATAGATTCGATTTCATGTCACCATTGTCCCTAAATTATATCGTGACGTCATCAAAATGGCGCCTAAACTAAAACCTTCATTTTTTCAAAAATGACGTCATCAAATTTATGCAAATGTGGTTGTAACTAGGCCCGTTTTGAAAGTCCATTTTTGATGCATGTGTACACGGCGTGTTTTTCGGTCGTGTACACGTTGTAAACACTGTGAGAGCGAGTTCCGTTTTCATGTCGACACGGACCCGCATCAATATGTCATAAAAAGGGGTCTATATAGCCTAAGTCACGGTTTTGAAGCTTACCTGAGAAGTTTGAAGTATCAATCACAAAAATTGGTGCAAATTAAAAGTTTACTCGGCTTAGCAGCGCATTAAATTAATAAAGAATGCAAAAGAAAATCAGTGCAGGGCCCTAGCTATCGCCGACGCTCGGTGGATGCGCATTTTGTATACTGTACCGTACATGCATGCACAGATCGCTGCAGAATAAGTGTAACTGAAGTTATCGATTAATTTTCATTATGTTGCCAATTTGAAGAGCGTTTGTTTGTAGGCTTGTGTGCGAGCGTATAACACGTAAGTTGTAGCGATGATCGCTATCGCAATTGGTGATTCTCAAATTGACTCTGAGTGTGATTGAGCAACGCTTTCGAGCTTTTGAGACCGGAGCAGACCCATTTCGTGCCGATTTCGTGGTACAAAAACGTGAGTCTCCAGAAAGAATGTGGATTAAATTGGCGATTTTGGAAGTGAACTCACTCTGGATTAATTGAAATATGTTGACATATTAGTAATTAAAACATGTGCAGTGTCTGAGAACTAAGATTTAATGTGAGGCTGTGAGCTTGTTTATGCAGATGCTACCGTGTACACGGTGATGGAATTTAGTACACGTGCACTGACTTGACCGTGCGTGTACACGTGTACCCGAAACGGGCCTAGTTGTAACTTCTCGAATATAGATCATTTTTCGCCCAGATTTCGATATGTTGTAGTTTAGAATGTACTCTTTCTCCTCAGTAATCATTAATTTTCGTTTTGAGAAACGCATCATTGCGTAAAACAGCGATGAAAAGAGGCATGTCATTTTTCCTCATTTTGCGTGTAATCTCTATGGGACATGACTTTTTCTCAAAACTAGATTCGACATTGCGCTATTTCCATTTTTTCTTGTCAGTTTTCTTTAAGCTTTTAGTATGTTGTAGCTGAGATTCTAAGCTTTCGCAAGTGTGCCCTTCATTTTTTGATCAGATGCCGGGATCATGCCCGTATTTCACTTGCAAAATTGGACTTGTAATTCTCAAAATTGCTTACGTGTATTCTCTATGGGGAATATCGTGGCTTTGACTGCTTTCTAAAGGGCGCGGGTTCGAGTCCTGGGGTGAACAACATGATTTTTTTTTCACTTTTTTTTCTTTTTGCCACTTCTTACATGATCCTTTATGATAATTAAAAGGTATAAAAGTTAAAATTTAGCAAGATAAAACAGATTATAATTGCTTTTTTCATATCACATGTGTTTTGCGTGTAATCTCTATGGGACATGACTTTCTCAAAACTAGATTCGACATTCCTCTATTTCGTGAGCCATATCTCCATTGTTTCTTGTCAGTTTTCCCTGAGCTTTTAGTATGTTGTAGCCGAGATTCTAAGCTTTCGAAAATAAGCCCTCCATTTTTTGATCAGATGCCGGGATCATGCCCGTATTTCACTTGCAAAATTGGACTTGTAATTCTCAAAATTGCTTACGTGTATTCTCTATGGGGAATATCGTGGCTTTGACTGCTTTCTAAAGGGCGCGGGTTCGAGTCCTGGGGTGAACAACATGATTTTTTTTTTCACTTTTTTTTTTCTTTTTGCCACTTCTTACATGATCCTTTATGATAATTGAAAGGTATAAAAGTTAAAATTTAGCAAGATAAAACAGATTATAATTGCTTTTTTCATATCACATGTGTTTTGCGTGTAATCTCTATGGGACATGACTTTTTCTCAAAACTAGATTCGACATTCCGCTATTTCGTGAGCCATATCTCCATTTTTTCTTGTCAGTTTTCTTTAAGCTTTTAGTATGTTGTAGCTGAGATTCTAAGCTTTCGCAAATGTGCCCTTCATTTTTTGATCAGATGCCAGGATCATGCCCGTATTTCACTTGCAAAATTGGACTTGTAATTCTCAAAATTGCTTACGTGTATTCTCTATGGGGAATATCGTGGCTTTGACTGCTTCTTAAAGGGCGCGGGTTCGAGTCCTGGGGTGAACAAGATGAATTTTTTTTCACTTTTTTTTCTTTTTGCCACTTCTTACATGATCCTTTATGATAATTAAAAGGTATAAAAGTTTAAATTTAGCAAGATAAAACAGATTATAATTACTTTTTTCATATCACATGTATTTTGCGTGTAATCTCTATGGGACATGACCTTTTCTCAAAACTAGATTCGACATTCCTCTATTTCGTGAGCTATATCTCCATTGTTTCTTGTCAGTTTTCCCTGAGCTTTTAGTATGTTTCTGCCGAGATTCTAAGCTTTCGAAAATGTGCCCTCCATTTTTTGATCAGATGCCGGGATCATGCCCGTATTTCGCTTGCAAAATTGGAATTGTAATTCTCAAATTTGCTTACGTGTAATCTCTATGGGGGAATATGCTAGCTCAATGGATAACGCATTTGACGTGTTCGTCCGTATTGCTGACGTGTAGGTCCGTGTTGCTGACGTGGTGGTCCGTGTAGCTGACGTGTAGGTCCGTGTTGCTGACGTATTGGTCCGTGTTGACGACGTGCTCTGCCGGCATGATCCGTGTAGATCCGTGTGAAGCTGCCGTGTTGATGCCGTGTTCACAGTCATCTGGGGCAAAACTATCCCGGACCTCCCCGGATCATGCCGGCATTGCCGTGTTGATCCGTGAGGTATAATCATCTATCTTGTATGTATCTGTTTGAAGATGTATGTCTGACGATTGTCATCACCACATCAATAATCACATTTAGTAATGGTCCAAACTTATTCTTAGGATATCTACGATCAAGATTATCAATGATATCTAAATTATTTATTTCATACATCAGCCAACACTGAATGACAAATCATGACAGACCACCTAATTCGTCCGCATGACGAATTAAATTCTAGTTTACTATTTTTTCTGCTATTTTTACAACAAAGTTTTCTTCAGGGTGAACTTCCCCTTTAAGCTTTAAGTTTGTCACTGGTAACTGTTGATATTATGGTCCATTTAATGTCAAGTCCACCCCAGAAAAATGCTGACTTGAATAAATAGAGAAAAATCAAACTAGCATAGTGCTGAAAATTTCATCAAAATTGGATGTAAAATAAGAAAGTTCTGACATTTTAAAGTTTCACTTCTTATTCACAAAACAGTGATATGCACAACTAGATGAGTTGGTCGATGAAGTCCATCACTCACTATTTCTTTTGTTTTTATTGTTTGAATTATACAATATTTCATTTTATTATAGATTTGACAATAAGGAATAACTTGACTGAAACATAGTATTAAACAATGCTAATGACACATTTTCAGGGAGGAATTAATCATTGTATCACTTGCCAATAAGGAGAAAATTAGAATATTTCATATTTGACATAATAAAATAGAAAAGAACTAGTGAGTGGATGACGTCATAGTCTCCTTATTTGCATACCAGCCAGGATGTGCATATAACTGTTTTGTGAAATTAAGCGAAACTTTTAATAAAATGTCATAACTTTCTTTTTTTACATCTGATTTTGATTAAATTTTTAGTGTTATGCTTGTTGAATTTTTCTCTTTTTCTTCAAAACAACTTTTTGTTGGGGTGGACTTGTCCTTTAACCATATTTGCTGGGTTATTACAAATTATTAGCCTTGAGGGGAATGTTGAATATGTTACCTGCAAATTTACTTGCACAGGCTGATTTTTGCCTATATGGTGAAGGCCGATGACATGCATGCATATGTGATCTGCCGCTCCAAAACCAACAATAGTATTACCTTTAGTCACCCAAAATGAATACAAGGTTTTTACTGAGCTTAGAAAAGCAAATACTGAGCTTTAAAATGATGTATAATTTGTCAAAATTGATCAACAATAACCGATACATGCAACTACTTGATTGATTGTTGAAGAATTTTTGCAGGAGCTTCAGAAAATAAGGAGAAAGCAAGGAATAAAGTTTTGGGGTTCATTTAAGCGTGAGATGTTCACCACTTACAATCTCGTTGAAAATTCTAAACAGTCTGCAAAAAGCTTTTGTGAAAGAAACTCTTGTACGTTGTTTTCCATTTGACTTCTCAACTCGAAACTTTGACAGAAGAAGATTTAGTCTTGGAGATGAGCTAATTTTCTCATTTTTTCCTTGAAAAGACCAAACTACCACTTTTGCTATTAACTGAGAACCTTTCCTGGTGACTTACATGTATTGTTGGTTTTAGGGTAGCTACAGTAGTCACATATGGTAACATTCCTGGAGCCTGTAACTATATTTTGTATTTCTATCTGTATCATCTCCCCCTTTTTCAGGCTGTGAAGCAAGTGGAATAGTCCTTGTGCCCAATGTCACCACAGCTATCAATGCAGTTGTCAGGAGCATTCCATTCAAGAAGGGGGAAAGGATATTCTGCCTCAACATCACATATGGTAAATATGAACTTAACAAAGCATGACTTTCCTTAAAGTGGCTCACTTATTCATCATCACAGTATACATGTAGCTTCCTGTATGAGCTGCCAAAGGGATACCACATCAAGTATCAAGAGCCAATCTTTCAAATTGTCTTGCCTTTGTGTTTTACTAATATTTTCCAATTATGGATAGAGGTGGGGCTGGTTCAGATATGCTAATTTATGCGTAAAATCTAAAGTTTGCTCTAATTAACTAAACAAGGCCCTAAAATGCTAATTTGTGGTTCACAGTTTCTTTATAAGAATCCGACCAAATGCACTTTAAAAAAAGTTCAACATCACTTTTATTTTCTTATGTACTTTATTTTCTAAATTTTTTATGTATTTCCTTGTTTTTTTACTTTTTTTCAATGGAAATTGTTGGGGACTTTATTTTGATCATAAACAAGAAGAAATTCATTGATTTTAATCAGTAAAGGGAAAAGTAATGATACATTTATGAATTTCCCATTTTGAGTAATTTGGGGTCTGCATGCACTTATGAAATGCTGCGTAATTTGAGAAGTGAGTACCCGCTGGTCCCAATTTTGGTCTAAAAAGTTGTGCGAGACCTGAAAGGAAAAGTTAGCGTGAGCGACCTGGTCAAATTTTGCACGATGGATTTATTGCCAAAAATGTCAAGGGGGGGTGATCAGCCCCCAGTCTGATTATGGTTAAAGAAAACTATTGGGAGATTTAAAGAGGGGCAGTTGTATATGACATCTCAAATCAAAAACTTTAAATTCAAATAATTTTCTATTTAATGGATTTTTGTCAAATCTTCTCCAATATTTTTTGTTTCTGCTATTTTACAACAAACTTTTTGTGGGGTGAACTTTCATTTTCTCTTTTTGAAATGTAGGTGCAGTAAAGAAGCTACTGAAGCACACAGCTGAGTCGCTGGATCTTGAATATCAAGAAGAGAATCTCAATTTACCCCTCACATCAAATCAAGAGGTATTTGATCATTATTGATGTCGTATTTTATGGGGACAGCATGATATGGTATACTTGGGGACAGGGCTATCACAAACTATAAAATCATATCTGTAGGTTTATAAATTTATGTTCAAACATCACTTTGATTTGTTACATATGAAAGCTTTAAATTGCTACCCAGATGTTCAGATAATTATTTTTTATGTCTACATCCCTTACAAATAATTACCAGATGACATGATCTATGATCTTGTTCTATCCTTCTGGAGAGATGATCAGATGACAAGACCTTGGATCCATGATCATCTCTCAAACAGCATGTAGAAATGACGAGATCTTGTCATCTCATGTTTTGCAAGGACTATAGACTTGACCAAATGATTATCTATCTAGGTGGCACTTTTAAGCTTCCATAGTTGCATGGCTATGTACCTTAAACAAAATATAGTTGATTCTGCATTAGTCAAGTGAAATCAGACGGATCCACTTGTGAATGTTAGCTCACAGTTCAACACATACTTCTCACTGAATGTGTCCATTTTGCTCATATTTATGATAATTTTTATTATGTTTCACGATCGTGTGTTCTACAGAGCTGCCAAGTAGTACGATTTTTCCGTATTTCATACGGAAATCAATTTAAAATACGGCAGTACGCTTTTTCATGATAAAATACGGGAAAAAACAAATTAGAGAAGAAAAGGTATTCCGTGTGTTGCTGCCCTCTACGTTCAATTAGTTATGCTTTCATCAAGGCTTTCCGATTAGAATTTTCGATATCCTGGCGAATCAATGCAGATGACAAGTTCCGAGCGCACGCGTGTAGTTTACGTTTACAAGCAGCGGCTCAAATCAAGATATTTTGCGACTGGTAAATACGTCTGTAAGGATGATGACGTCATCCAAGATGGCAACTTACGTTGACCGACAGAAGGATCGAAGATGACGATGTTTCGATCATAATTTGAAACGAGTTAGCCGTAACTGCGGTCTAAGGTACGATATTTCTGAATTTCATACATTTTTCCGTAAATATGGATGCAATTTCTTTTTCATAATGTGATATTTTATGATTTTATGTGCAAAAAACGATCGAAAAAAAAACAGGTTTCCGTCGAATGTTAGATCTAACGTTACTGCTAATACGTTGTCTGTACGTACGGGCCTCCAAATTCTTCAGTCTATGTATGGGTGAGTCAGCCAACGCAGTTCAGCGGAACAACCAAAATCTAGACTGAAGCTTTCGGTCTCGTGTGCGACGGTGTGGGGCGCAAAATAATAGAGAGTTTTAGAAGCAGTGAACGTGAACAACGTAGCAGTCCTCTGATCGTTCAAGTCAACGTCGTCGTCTGCCCTCGTTCACTACAGATGCGAATACTTTAGATTTCATTCGACTTGTACGTGTACGTACGTCCACACGGAACAGCGTGATAACGAGCGGGTCATGACACTCTGCCTGACCCGGAATATCTGGCGCACCATCGATTGGCGACCCGGTCGGGTGATGCGAAGGTGCAACTTGTGCACATGTGCCCTTTCCCTTGCTTTGATTCCTTTTTACGCGAGTTTGGATATATATAGATGTATATGTTGGAGATCAGAAAGCAATTTCGAATATGATAAACATAATGCATCGTACAACTTACATTAATTTTGAGAAAAGTCACTGAAAACTGTGTTTTAAAAGAGAAAGGTTGATCTTCATGCTGGGCTTGAACGGTTAAAATGACGTCACTCACGTGCACGTCGTCTATGATTTAGGAGAACCGCAAAATGGATGTGGCGAGGTTCTCGATTTTGATAGTGGACGTGTGTGAGGACCTGAGTCATATGGCAGGCCAAAAAATGATGTCATCTCGTTCCAGTCCACTATGTGGACGTACATTTCTAAAAGTGCTCAGTGTAAGAAGTGATCGAACTTTGCCCTTATGCATGCATATTTATCTCATGGTAAAAATATGGATTTTTTGGTCAAAATACTGATTTGGGGGGATAAGAATACTGAAAATGCAAAATACAACTTGGCAGCTCTGGTTCTAAGCTTTCAGAAGAAACTGAAATGTTTTTAAAGCTTCTAAATAAGGGACTGGGGGTTGTTTCACAAAGATTGAAGTATGACTTAGAGTCGCACTTAAATTTCTAGTTGCGTGCAGTATTAAAGGCATAACAGCATTGGTCAGATCATTCCAAGAGTATGCGCACTACTGCGTATTGATCAAAAAGATTGCGCGTTGCATATCATGTACGCGTCGACATTTAAGTGCGACCTAAGTCATACTTAAATCTTTGTGAAACACCCCCCTGGTAAGGTATATGTATTTAATTCTACTTGCTTAGGAATGTGAGGAGCAGGGTGTTTTGTTGAGGGAGGAGTTGTCTTAATGGAATTGATATATTCAAATATTGTTTCATTTAGCTAATATTTGTGAAAAACAGAGATGCCAAGTTCAAAGACCAGCTATGCGTGAGATTTTCTGTGAATCTGAGTGAGATCACAGACATTGTGTACAATGTATATGGAGATAAGCTGTGATTGTTGCGTGAGACAGACATTTGAGGGGATGAACAAGACTCCAAAATGCTTGAGTCTCACGCATAATGCATGGGACTTGGTAGCTCTGGAAAAATATTGTGAGAGATTAGAGCAAATGTGTAGTGCATGGTGTAAACATACATGTATGTTTAACTTTTATATGATACACTTGAGTTGATATTGGTGTTGAATTCTTCACTTTTGCCCGCCACTGATAGAATCATCCCTGCACCACATTAATTCCACGGTGCAATCTTAAAAGAGGATTTGCATTCGCTTTTCAAATTCAGCTCACATTTCGCCTTTGATTGGTTTGTTGTAAAGAAAACCCTTGGGCCTGTTGCATATAACTTTTTACCTGAGAAAACTCTGGTAAAAACTGGAAACTAAGGTTAGTCTGATTTTCTGCCATTGACTTTAACACAGGGCAAAAACTCCGGTAAAAACAACCTGAGTTTTCTCAGGTAAAAAGTTTTATGCAACGGGCCCCTTGTGTGTATGTGTACACAGTACATTGCAATGCACACATCACTACTGCACATGTGTATGTTCAAGGAGGTTTCAAATGAGATGGAGTAACAGCAATTAAAATCTATTTGAACCAGGTTAAAAGCCACCAGCAGAAAGTACTGTATGTCAGGCATGCACTTTGCTCAACATCTCTTGCAATTGTGTAGACAAATGATTCCTGCAAGACTCCGCACTATAGGTCATACATGTACATAAAGGGAAATTTGCTTTTGTGATGATAATTACTTTTTGCCGCATCTTGGTCTGGTTATAATGGGTAGTACATAATTCGGAGGCATGCGAAAATAACTATGCAATACTTCCTGAAATATGACCTAAATTTGCTCGACTGGGCATGTGCGGGCACTCATCTGGCATATAACAATATTCTACAGTCCACATTTGAAATTTTCATTCACCGCAAACGATCGGAAAGGTGTTGAAATCTGGTTTCTGTAAAGGTCAAATTCTTTCTTTTTTCACTAATTACCATACAGGTGAATTGATATAATCTGGGGAAATATCTCGTCGTAATAGTGCTTGGTTATTGATGTTTTGTCATGCATTTAAATTTCAGCTTGTTTATTAAAGGAGAATGAAACCATTGGAACAAGATAGCTTGTGTGAAAACAGAAAAATCAAAGAAACAGATCAACAAAAGTTTGAGAAAAATCTGACAAATAATGAGAAAGTTATGAGCATTTGAATATTGCGATCGCTAATGCTATGGAGATAGCAAATTGGCAATGCGACAAAGATGTGTGATGTCCCTTGTGAACAACTCTCCCATTACTTTAGTATATATTTCACTTGAATTGCCTCTTTTATCACATCTATCCATAGATCATGTGTTCTTTCTACATGAGGGCATGTAATACATATTTTTTTAGAATACATCATGGATAGAGAGTTTGCATCATCACAAGAAAAAGCAAAAAGACACATTTTGAGGGTATTTTATAGTCCACCAAAGGGAAAGTTGTTCATCAGTGACATCACACATCCTTGTCGCATTGCCAATATGAGGATCTCCATAGCATTAGTGATTGCAATATTAAAATGCTCATAACTTTCTCATTATTTGTCTGATTTTTCTCAAACTTTCTTTATTCTTATTCTTTGATTTTTCTGTTTCTACACAAGCCTATTTGTTCCAAAGGTTTCATTCCCCATTTAATATGAAAGACGGAAAATTGATACAAATGGATATTCGTAAAATTTCACCCCTCTGCTTTCTTCACTGAAACTGGCGGCCTCAAGGCAGACATCAAAAGGTCCTTCTTGCCGTTCTTTCATTTGTGCTTCTTTAGAAATGAACAGCTGCTTGAATAAATTTGTTGCCTGTTGGAACTCCAGTCATAGAATCTTCTTGGTATGTTGCATGAACAATAGACTCAATACACTGTGTGTATTGTGAATGCATTTTGACTTGAGTTGAAGTTGGTAGCCCCCTGTATATGACTCTAGTTGGTACAAAGCAGGCAAAGAGTTAACAATCAGTCCATAATGCAGATAGTTTGTCCAAGTCAAAACAATATTTCAGATCAGATTATGTGGGTACCACATTTATAGTCAAACAAATTCCTGTAGTCCCAAGCAATATCCCTTGGTAGATTCTCATGTACTGTTATTATTTCCATTCACCCTTCTCTTGATTTAGATTCTGGACTTGGTTTCTTCAAAATTAAGGTCAGTTCAACAGACTGTATAGATTAATGACAAAAGTAATCTTCTTTACACGAATATATTCTTTTCAATAGCCACTATGCCCTCCCCCCCCCCCCCCCCCCCCGATCTTGAGATTTTGGCCACAGATTGTGACAAATGTTTGCATAATGGAAGAGAGTGACATAATCTTCATGTTTACATTACACTAATTTATGCATGAAGTTATAATTTGGCTGTAAATCTATTTTTGAATGAAGCACTAAAATAGCTTTAATTTTTATGTAGAAATTCTATTTTTTCTACTTTTTTTTTCATCCACCTCAAAGCAAATATTCTTTTTACTGTTTAATTCAAAACGCCTACCGGTAGCTATCAGTCTAAAATTACATTTTCAAGTAATACCGTTCTCGTCTTTCATCTTTGTTATCCTTTCTGTTATTGTTTTTGGTTTAGTTCAAACACACGGCTAGCGGTATTCGATCACATTCCAAGCAATGCAGCTTTTATCATGCCAGTCAAGGAGCTCATTAGCATCTGCCGTGAAAGGTAAGTACCAAAGAGAATGGAGGGCCACAACTCCCTTTTAGACAATGAAAATGATAATCAGTATACGTACATGTACTTGCTTACCAAGCTCGTTTTAAGAAATCTATGAGTGCTCTAAAATAAATGCGTCAAAATTAGCCTAGCTTTAGCCGAGCTTCTGTTAATTGCTCGAGCTTTTCAAGAGTAAATTCCTGCCAAGTATACATTTAACTCACCTTGGTTGAGTGCGGCACAATTGCATCATTGCTGGGATTCGGACCCACAAGAAGAAGGAATGGTGAAAGAACAGAGGAATAGAGCCTTGCCAATTTCCCACCATGAAAAGCTCTCTGAAATTCCTTTCCCAAGCTTTCAAAATACTATGAATAATTGTCTAGGAGGAAGAAAAAATGTCCTCTTTTTTTCATCTTCTGCCCCTCCCCCACCCAAACAGGAAACAGGATGTCACTGCTTAATGTTTCAGTTTCATCCTGCCCCTTCCACCTCAAACCCCACCGCCACCCACGTGACATTTGTGACATCAACCTAGCTTTCCCCATGTGTCAACAATTTTAGATGGGTTATTGTAAAAGATTAGCTCCAATCCCCCCCCCCCCCCAGAAAGTTATGTTCCCTTAGAAATATATACCAAAATTGTTCATTGATATAATGATGTTGGGGTGTTTAGAGATCAAAGGTTAGGATTTTTACAGACCTAGAAATTTAGACTTCTGAAAGAACACAGACATTTCGTGTTTGTATATCTGCAAAATAGCCACAAATATTGCCGTTCTTCGAAAGATGTCTTCAGTATACAAACAGTGATCAGCGAATTTACCATTTATATTGTACCCTAATTTTTTTTTTCACAGTCTTTTGATGACTTTGTAGATAGGACTCAGATGATTTCCAAATAGCAAACAAATGTTTTTCTATGTGATCCTTTCGCGCTGCAGGGGTGTTCCTGTACTGATAGATGGGGCCCATGCTCTTGGTGCCTTGCCACTTGATATGAAAGACTTGAGCCCAGACTACTACACAGCCAACGCCCACAAATGGTTATGTAACCCCAAAGGATGTGCCTTTCTCTATGTCCGAGAGGAGCTTCGCAGCCAAACAAGACCTCTGGTTGTATCACATGGATTTGGTAGTGGGTTCAACTCAGAGTTTATCTGGTCAGGTATGTGTACTAAATAGTCTTCCACATTTCCAGAGTTTGCGAGCAGAAAAGCTTAATAATGGTAATAAGCGCTATTTTTTACGCCACACAATTTATGCAACATTTCGTAAGTGCATGCAGACCAAAATTTGCTCAAAAACGTGCCTTTGTGTACTAATCCAATCCTAATAGTCTTTTTAGCCAAAATTCATAAGTATTTTCCTTTTACTAATTAAAGTAAATTATTTTCACCTTGTTTATGGTCAAAATAAAGTCCCTGACACTTTCCATTGAAAAAACAAAGTAAAAAAAGATATATAGGAAATTTAGAAAACAATAACATACATTAGAAAATAAATGTGATGAAACTTTTTTAGGTGCATTTGATTAGATTCCAATAAAGAGTCTGTGAACCACAAATTAGCATTTTAGGGGCATCGTTAGAACAAACTTTTACGCATAAACTAGCATAGTTTGAGATGAGATTTTTCACAGAATTTGATCTTGGCTAATCCGCGTGCCAATTTTCATCGCGATCAACAAGATTTTAAGGGGGATGAATCTGTCTTATGCCCTATACAAGAACTGACTATTATCTTCATGATTATAGTCATCAGCCAGAAGTTCCAAGGGTGACTTTTACTTGCTGTGAAAGGGGTGTAGAGCGAGTAGGTTGAATTGATTTCATCATATTTTCATCCATCATTTTGTCAAAAGGTTTACGAGATTACAGTCCCTTCCTGGCCTTGCACACAGTGCTAGATTTTTGGAATGCCGTGGGTGTGAAGACAATACGACAAGGCATGCATGGATTACTCTCGCAAGCCGGTGAGTTCACACAACACAGATCTGTTTCAGCGTGGGGTCTATGGGCTGCTTCATCCTGCTGCTTGTAAAGCCCCTTTCACAATTGGTGGCATGACTGCTTACAACCGTTGCGATTTTGTGCAACGTATATTGTAAACATATGATCGCAAACGATTGCACAGGCAATTGTGAAAGCCCCTTAAATCGCACAGCTTTATGCATGATTCTTGCCTGTTCTCTTGTGTTTTGTATAAAATTATTAATTATACCCCTAAGTCAATATTCATTGTTAATGATATTGTGTTTTGTTTTGTTTTTAAGTCATACATGTATATGTTCTTTACTTATCAAGATTATTTCAATTTACTTAATTTATTTTAGTTGTATATACCAATTATCCCTATATAATTTTTGTAATGATGTTTCCACTTCCAGTTCCTTTGTTGTTCTGTTAACTAGATATTGTGTATAGACTTCTTTCTTTTTCTTTTTAGCACTTTGAATATTGTATATGAAGCACTTTATAAATTATGTATATTATCACTATTATTAAGATACATGTACCCCAATATTAAACTATTAAATTTTCCATTGAGTTGCTGGTAACTATCCGAATTTTAGTCTACAAAGATTGGATGTTAGCTTTATTCTGACAATTGAAATGCTGCATTTCACTTCTCCCATATTCTTGACAAAGATTTTTCCATAACACAATATTTATATAATATTGACTGACCTTGAGGGAGATAAATGAATTTCCCAAACTAGTCTCATATTGCCCCGAGTCGAAGACGAGGGCAATATGGGTCTAGTGAGGGAAATATTTTTGGTATCTCCCGAAAGTAACGCCAGTCAATATTATTATTACCTGTTCAACTCTTTCTGGTACATTAAATTACGATATTGATAGATTATATAACTAAATTGTTGGACTTACCTTGGTCAAGCCTCTAGTGTCAATTCTTGTCATGTCTGCAATGTATTTCCTTTTTATGATCTCCACAAATAGTGCTGAAAATGTTTCCACAAAGGCTGGTAAATATGCACCTACATGTACATGTATGTCTATTTACAAGCTTGCAACAACAAACTGTTAATGGCAATGGCAAGCTGAAAGAAGAGCTAGTCAATATTTTTATTATCATCCAAATCAGATATCTAGAGCAAAAGTTATGATAATGGGGATTTATCTTTTAAATTGTGTCATGTTAATATCGATCTGCACTTTACCATATGACGTACTTGGAAGCGCTCGGACCCAGCGTTGTCTCTATTATGACGTATATTGTTGGTGCGCGGATCCTTATGAAGCATATCTCTTTATACGCACCCACAAATGCGCTGGGGATTGATGAGTTCGGAATACGGATATTATGGACCGCTAATTATTGTATGTAGGTGCAATAGGAAAATTACTCTTTTTGGGGAGGAGGGGTGTACGAATATTATGGTCACTCGTCATTCAGCTGATCGCTGACCAAGCCATTGTGACGTAGATTATGTTGAGTTTATCAGTTAGACAGACAAAATACGCGTTTATATCATGTCTCCAAAATGCCACATTCAGGTAATAATTGCGGATATTTTTTAACTCTTTGTCTATAGGCCTACCATAGATATTACACTGCGCTACATGGCTATGCATGTGGATGTATTGTGAGTAAATTCACCCCATTTCTCAAGAGACTATTTTTGAGGGGTCTTTATGGGATTGGACAGGAGGGGTAAATTTGTCTCCACAAACTATTTGTTTTGAATTGATAGTTTAAGGTTTTTCTTTGTGTGTTTGTGTGTCTCTCTGAGCTTTGATTTGATTCTTATCATCTTTTGTTTTGTTTTTCAGTTGATTTACTCACCAAATCATGGAATACTGGATTACTAGCCCCCATTGAAATGTGTGGTAAGTTGATTTTAATGGAGTTTATTTTTGTCCAGCCATCCCAAACCAACAATATAGTTTTAAAAAAGTCCCAGTTGTCCACTTGTTCACCTTTTATAAGTTATTCTTATTTTGCTGCTGCAAAGAAAAAAATAAATGTCAAAAAACTTATCGAGTTATGGAATGGAAAGAATGGGGAAACACAAAACTGTTTTGAATTTTATTGAATTAATTGATACATCATAAATGCCACCAATGTGGAAGAATTATATGTAGCCAGCATTCCATAGAAGTGTGGTTTAAAGTTCTAGTCTTGACTGTACACGCATGATTTTCCTCCGTAGATCTACAGATTTTGAAGAAACAATCGGTTAATCTGGGTCTTTTTTCATCAGCTTCAATTTTGTCTTCTTCTCGGAGCAAGAGGGGACCTTCTCCTCCCCCTTCTGCTCAACCCAATTGAGATTTGATCACTTTGCTTTGTCACAAGCAGCCCTTCTCTGTCTCATGCCCAAGTTCATTTGATCTTTGTCTCTCACCAGGTTCGATGGCTCTAGTAGAGTTACCCCATGAAATTAGTGTCAATCAGACAGTAGAGTACTCTTTAGCTGAAGGCATTCAGAATGAGTTGTATCACCGATTTAATATTGAGGTATGAAAGATTTTGATTTCTGAATGATACCTCCACTTTCTCACCTATCCATTTCACTTTTCACTTTTACCCCTTTCAATTTTTCTTTTTAGGACTTTCCACATGGTATGGGAGTATTTTTTTATTAAAAACCTTGCCCTTTCGCAATTTTCACTTGCCTTAGGCAATCAGGCATTTGGGTCATAGTTTCCTGCAGTGGCATAGTTTCCTATCACTTTCCTTCAGGTCCTACTCAAAGGCCTCCCTGGTCAGCAATACTTCAGGATTAGATATTGACTTGCCCTACTGTGATATTCACATGCCCAATGCAATCGGGCAAGTAGGATTATATAGAGTCCTGTCATGTACATTATTTTATCACTCATTCTGTCACGACATCTACAATGTAGTTTCCAATCAGACCTGTGGTTTAGACATTAATGCCCTCTTGTGATTTTCACTTGCCAAAGGCACTCGGGCAAGGGGATGTATACATGTAGAGTCCTGCCATGTACAGTATTCCGTTAAAAGTGAACTTGCTCTTCTGTCATTTTCAGTTGGCCCAAGCTATCGAGCAAGTGGGTTAATGGCATCCTGGCGGATACACCGTCTTTATCACTTCTTTCTCTAGGTTCCAATCAAAGCCCTCCAGGGTCGGCTATACGTCAGGATCTCCGCCCACATCTACAACAAGCTTTCAGAGTACCAAAGACTCGCTTCCGCGGTCCTATACATAGCCAAGTCCAGCAGGGGAGGTGATCAAGCAAGAGACGCGAAAGTAAGAAAACTGAATGATCCTAGGTGATGTAGCCTTTGAGGTTTGCTGAAGTCTTTATTTCCTTGAAGCCTATGTGCCTTTCTGAGTACTGCTTTTGTGTGATCTATTTGAAATTTAATCAAGATACAAACAGCAAAATTTGTTGCAGCTCCACAACCAAATCAGGGAATACTATTCGTGGTGAAACATCACTATTTGCTGCATTTTTTGTAAGGCAAGTTCTTATGTATAGGATTGTATACAACTTTGTTGAAATTTCTTATTTAACAACCAAAACTACAAATCGAATGCAAGAAGTGATGACTCCCCGCAAATACAATGTATAATCTCAAGTAAGGTGTTGGGTTGCACCAAATGAGTGACAGCTAACACCCCAATTGTTTGGTGCTGATGTTTGGATAGACACCACCAGGTAAGACCTGCACAATTAGAATCGCTGAAGGTGTTCTTGAGCACCCTGATTTATGCCCAACACCAAAAGACCAGTTCGTAGTTACTTCATGGGCAATTTTTGTCAAATGACCTTTCATTTCTTTCATCATGATAGGCAGATTTCAATGCAAGATGTTACGTAAGCTTGCCTTACATAGCAGGATGAAGAAATTGAATAGACCAGGTGACTAGAATAGCACACCAATGAATACTTAATAAAGGTATTTGTTGCATTCCTACATTGAATGCATATCTTAGCATGTTGCACAATGTACTTGACAAACTGAAATACCAGCCGCTCGTGGAAGTATTGTTGTTTTTTGTTGATGTAAATGAAAAGGACAATTCAAAAGAATTTATTGATAATGAAGACATCAAAGTTGGTGCTTATCTCATTAGATTTTAAAGCACCATGTCACTTTAGTACAAATGACCTTCTTCTGATCATGCGCAGAAAGGAACTACGAACTGGCTTATACTGAATGCCCAACCCTCTACTTGAAAATACTAAAATTACAATTTGTCGTTGTAGTTTCCAATGGCAAAATTGTAAACATTGTGAAAAATTTGAAGGAAAAAATATTGTAAAAAATTTGAAGGAAAAGAAATCCTGCGTCAAGACATGAATATGGATAGTGAGAACTTCCTGTTGTACTAATTTTTTGGTGCTGATTGGTTGAATATACAGTTTAAGTCAACCTGCCTTAAGATATAAAATTGCCAAAGTTCAAACAAAGGTTGAGAAGAGATTGTCTGATAAGTTGAATCTGCGATTCTGTGGTCCTCAGAAGCTTTATGGTAAGCAGTCTGAGCTGTACGCAAAGGGAAAGTCAATTATTTATTGAAAGAGGTTATTGTTATGATAGCTCGTAAATATTTTTTTATTGGAAATTATGATCCTGAGTTACTTGCAAAGAACATTGTTTTCTTAATCAATACTGTAATAATCATAGTGTGTGTATTCAAATTAAATTTGAATAGTTTAATTAGAAGTTTAAATTTGAGTAAGGTGATATCAAATTAACTTCTATGATGCTTTTATCTAAGTACAAGAGATGAAATTAGCATAATATTTCTTCCAATATCTATTTGTGTTTTCTTGATTTGAAATATGAGCAACTGTTACAATATGATTGCTGACATAGAAAACACTTCACTTGAGTTCTTATCAGAGGACATGTCTCCTGTAGAAAGTACTTTTAATATTCCTTTACAAAACATATAAGTATGTGTGTTTATTTACATGTACAGCGATTTGATAGATCATTTCTAGCTCATCCAGCCAAATTTGAATTGCTCAGTGAACTTTGATGAGCTTTCAAAGATAAGGATAGGCAGGACTTCACACCAACCCTTTTTTTCTGCTGGTCCAACCTGTTCATGTCGGACTAGTAGATACCCAGATTTTCCATGTATTACAGGTTCGAACCTGTATTTTACTGGTCCCCAAAATAAAGAAAAATGTATAAACAACTCAAGTTTATTTTGCTGTCGTCTGTTGCTTATTGTTACCCCCCTCCCCCCCCCCTTACAAAAAATTGGCAAAGTACACACACACACAACATAATTCAGGAGAACCATTTCTCAACTTTGGAGAGTCATTTTTATAAATTACAAAAAGGTAAGAAAATATCATTTGTACCAATTTGAAATATTTTTTACTGATCTCATTCAGGACCAGTAAATTTCTTTCTGAAAAATTACTGGCCGAGCAGCAATTTTTACCGTTCTGGGACCATCGGACCAGTGCCAGTGTTGCATGCTGGGAGAGGCCTTAAGTATACATGTACGATCCCTTTTATTATTGAAGGAATGAACACTAGTCCTTTTTATAGGGGAAGTCCACTACAACCAATATTTGATTTTGAATTAAAACTGAGATTAATCAAACAAGGTTTGAACTAAAAGTTGCATTAAAATCGGATGTTAATAAAGATAAGTAACATGGCGTTATCAACTCTCCCATTTACCAATCATTTATGATAATATTCCACATTTATATTACACTTCAAGGAGAATGAAACCATTGGAACAAGATAGCTTGTGTGAAAACAGAAAAATCAAAGAAACAGATCAACAAAAGTTTGAGAAAAATCAGACAAATAATGAGAAAGTTATGAGCATTTTAGTATTGCGATCACTAGTGACTAATGGGAGGATCTCCATAGCATTAGTGATTGCAATATTCAAATGCTCATAACTTTCTCATTATTTGTCTGATTTTTCTCAAACTTTCTTTATTCTTATTCTTTGATTTTTCTATGTCTACACAAGCCTATTCCAAAGGTTTCATTTCCCTTTAATATATAGGATCGGTGTCTCTAAATAAGATATCTTTTTAACCCAGTCATCGGAATAGAATGACCACAAAGGATAATGTGCACTTTCTCAACATACGAGAGAGAATTCCAACAAGATTTTCACTACTCAATTCCTGGGCATACTACATAAGCTTCCGCATCCTACTGGGTACCCATGATATTTGTGACGCCTTGTTGGAGATTGGCAAAGTGTGAATTGACACCTTGCCAAAGGACTCAAGGTGAGAGTCTGAACGGCTACACCACAAGGCTACTATCGCATCATTGTTTTGTAAAAATTTTGAATGCCATAAAATTCTCTTTTTTTTTACACCTGATCTGTTTGAAATTTTCTGTGTGATACTTGCTTTATATTTCTCTCGCGTTTAAAAAAAGGGGTAGACTTTCTGTTTACTGATCTATTTTCACCATTGTTTCCTATAAAGCTTCATTGAAGTTCATTGTAAAAGACTACACTGTTTACATAAAAGGCTAATATATGTGACATGTTGCTAAAAGAAACAAGGCAATGAGTAGTCCAAAAGCGGGCCTGAGGTTGGGACTCGAATTGGGTCTGTTGAATTCATCATAGAGTATGATCCTGCCTTCCACGGCTTGGTTCAGAGGGGAGTTCGACGTGATGTAATTCGAAGTTACTTCAATGTCACCATTGCCTGGGTAAAATAAAATCATGAGGGGAGAGAGAATGGGGAAAAGATAGTCGTATAGTGAAATAATGAATAATAAACAGTTCTTGTATAGCACATATCACAATTATGAATAATGTCTCTATGCGCTTCCAAAGGACTTGGATATTATTACCCCAGCTGTAGCTTGGCTGCCGTAATTACAGCACACATGCATTTCAAGGAATGAATTCCTGCCAGGTACCCATTCACCTCACCTGGGTTGAGTGCAGCACAATGTGGATAAATTTCTTGCTGGAGGAAAATAAGTCTTTTCCAGAGACATGCCCAGGATACACATTTCATGCTCGAGTGATTACTCAATCTTAATCCTTGCTTTTTTCTCCTTATTTCAACATCTCACTGAAACTCTTCTACATGCAATCAAGTAATTGTGTGGCTTATTGTTCATCTATTTTGACAAGTTATATGTCATTTCAAAGCTTATTGCCTGCTTTAAGGAGCTCTCTGAATTATTTTCTGGTGACTTATTAGTTTCGGATGGCAGATCACATTTGTCCACAAATGTGCATTTCGAGAGAGAAAGAGAGGAGCAAAGGTCAAGATCTTTTCCATGTACTTGATGTTTGTTCATGTAAAAACAGAACAGAGAAAACAATACTGAATTAAACACGTATGAAAAGACCATTTACATACACTCACTTATTTATTACATATTGGTAAAGAAAGACTGTCTTCATGAAAATGTGCTAACAATACATCTTTGATCATGTTTTTGGCATGACCACCCTGTCCTGCCCAACACTACGATGCTTAAAATAAATCATCCTTCCATCCCTAATTGTATCCACATTTCCAGTGATTCGTCCGTGTTATGTATTTAAGCACTCAATAACGTATTTTACCTCGCCATCCACCATATCCCATGATGGTCCATGGTTTGACATCCATGCATTTATTTTATTCATTCATTTATCATTGGTGCATGCTGCGGATTGCCAAAATGTCGACCACTCTTTCCTTCCATCCCCACCCCAGCCACCTTTCCTTATACTAATACTCACCTGATATATGATCCAGTTTGTTATCCCTTATGACATCGAACCCCCCTCCCCCAGCCGCCATATAGCTGTTAGTGATGACCTCATAATGGGCCTCGGGGTCAATGTCCATGAGCAAGTTGGTGCCATCGTCTGTGCATGTCCTACAGCGGAACTGTGCTCTGTAGACCCGGCTTCCGCTCTCCTTGGTCAGGTCATACTCTATCACCATCCCTATTAATAATAATAATAATAATAGAACAGGTTTTGTGTAGCGCTTTTACCTTTAAAGTTCTCAATGCATGTTAGGAAAAAGAAGAAAAGATGAAGAAAAGCTGCTGGTAATGCTTTGATAATATTTTTATCAGTTGAATTAACATGTTTTCAATGCAGATTTAAATTGCCCAATTAGTATCAACTTGCCTTTTATTGTGTGGGTTACTATTCCAGAGTTCCGGCGCTGCGTGCGCAAACCCTGTTTTGCCATAAAACTTTGTCTTAACAACAGGTATGTTATATAAATAATAATAATAATATAGGGTATTTATATTGCGCACATATCCACCCTGTTAGGTGCTCAAGGCGCTCCTATATTACCCGGCTAAGCTAGGCGTTCATAGCGCACACAGCTTTTTAAGAAATTACTTCCTACCGGTACCCATTTACCTCACCTGGGTTGAGTGCAGCACATTGTGGATCAGTTTCTTGCTGAAGGAAATTACGCCATGGCTGGGATTAGAACCCACGACCCTCTGTTTCAAAGTCCGAAGACTAATCCACTGGGCCACAACGCTCCACATAAATCCTTATGAATAGATCTAAGATTTCTAACAGGTTCATATTTTTACAAGTAACTCAGATAGATGTGATGGAGCCATTTGTTGAAAACACTGAAATGAGAGTAGTAAGATCTTGAACTTCATACATAACCTGACAGGCAACCAGTGCAAGGATCTTAATACAGATGATACAGATTCATATCTTTTTGTTCTGGTAACAATCCTAGCAGTCGAGTTTCGGATGACCTGAAGTTTCTGGAGTTGAGTGTTTGGTACTCCATACAATAGATTATTGTGCACATGAGTGGCACATGACAAAAACATGCACCAGCCTTTCAGAGGTATCTCTATGAATATTCGGTGTAGATTTTCCCAATCTTATGCAATGCATATCACGCAGATCAACATGTAGAATTAATGTAATTTTACATATTAAAGTGGTTATCAAAAAATAGGACACCAAGATGTCTTGCTGTTTTAACAGGAATTTCTTCTACACCCTCAATTTAAAAAGGGCGCAAAGGTACATGGGGTCAAAATCAGGAATATTAGAAACAAAGTGGTAAAAAATGATACTCTTGGAGCTACGCATGCATAAATTGGCTTAAAGAATGAAACTCTTGGAACAACTTGTATGAAACAGAAAAACGTAAAAATAAACTCAATGACAGTTTGAGAACAATTTGACAAACAACGGGAAAGTTATGAGTGTAAGAATATTGAGATTTATATTAATAAAGCATTGATTTACAACTTTCACCTTTGTACACTGCAAATGTACACTTAAACATATATTTCTCCTCATGACCACCGGCGGATCCAGGAGGGGGGGACAATTAACATTTCTTATGAAAAATGCTGTTAATACAGAAGTGTGTCCACCCCCCTTTGCTTGTCAAATTTTTTTGTGGACGAAATGTCGTAAATGTCCTTGTTTTTTTATGAAAATCTTTTTTTTTGTTTTGCTCATCAAATTTTTCCTCTGAGAACATGTGCCCCCCCCCCCCCCTCATTGGAAAATCCTGGATCCGCCCCTGGTCATGACAGTGCAATCTCTTTGCCCATGGTATATTTTCTGAAATCTCCATTGCATGTCCTTCCATTAAAAAAAATGTGCCTGTAACACAAGGGTTAGCGATAAAATGCTAATGCGAATGAGCAATTCTGATTGGTTGGTAGTCAGTCTACTGAGCAAAATGCACATGCATCAATGGTCTTGATAGGGCCATTTCATTTGGCAATTGATGGCTATCCTTTGTGTAACTGGGACCAGGAGCCCGTTTCATAAAGGACTTGCAACTATTGTAACTTTGCCATTATGGCAACTACCATGAAAACCTTGATTCTGGGGAGCCTTACATCAATATTTTCATCCGACAAGTCAAATATGACATCTTTCCATGATTTTGATTGGCTGAGAGGCACTGTTTCTATGGTAACTGTCGGATAAAACGTCCGACAAGTCATTTCATGAAACGCCCCCCCCCCCCCCCTGATTGGCTACTGATCCCTGTTAACCATGGTAGTTGCCATTATGGCAAAATTACAACAGTTGCAAGTCGTTTATGAAAGAGCCCCCTGATCTATGGATAGAATTGAAGAAAGTTCTAATTGAAGTAAAATATGTAGGAAGGTCTGACATCACACATTTTTGTTTTCATTATCAGTGGGACATTCACGATCTTAACATTAATATTAACTATTCGATTCAATTTTTAACAAACTTTCATTGAATTGTTTCTTTGATTTTTTTTCTGTTTTCTCACTTTCGGCGTTGTTGTCGAGTCAAACACACGATGGATTCAAGAACATAGAAATTGTATTTTCAAATGTATTTTAAGTTATTCCTTGTCCCTGAAGAGCATACAAGATACAATGTAACAATTGTTTGTTAGTCTTTGCAAATTTTGTATCAAAATGACGATTGTAATTTTTTTTGTAAATGGTATTTCTATCCCCACATGTAAGTAGCCCTTGATTTCCGTCCAATCAGAAGAGTGCATTTTATATTTGCGTTTAATAATAATAATAATATGCAACATTTATATAGCGCTTAATACAAATGTTTCTAAGCGCTGCATACTATTACCCTGGCTTTAGCATGTCTACCCTGATCGGGCGCATCGAGCGTTTGATTACTGTCTTCTGCTACTGGCCGAAGGATGCATGTAGATCATTACACATTTTGCATACAGTGATCTAATCAGAAGGACTTGGTTTCGATTCCAAGCCAGGTTGTGTTTCCCTTCAGCAAGAAATTTATCCACATTATGCTGCACTCAACCCAGGTGAGGTAAATGGGTGCCGGCAGGAATTCATTCCTCAAAAAACTGTGAGCACGTGAATCAGTAGACTAGCTTAGTTGGGGTAATATAGGAGTGCCTTGAGCACACATAACAAGGTGGATACGCACGCGATATAAATGCTATTTTATCAAAGTAACATTCAATATTCCCATACCAGACACTTGTAGAAAGCTGTAGATTGGGGTTGTTTGGTCAAAGGTCATCATTGCTACTTCTAGGACTTGGAGGAGATCACTGCCCATGAGGCGAATTTTATCGATAGTATTTCCATACGGCATTATAGTTATGAGATCCCCGGTTGTAACATTGCCTGATCAAAACCACAAAGAAAAGTGAATAAATTAAAACAAATATTTGAAGATGAAATAATTCAGATTATGGTTATGATTTTGTAATGTTTTAATATTGTTATGACCATTATTATTAAAAGTATTATTATTGCTATTATTATTGTTATTGTCATCCTTAATATTGTTTTATTATTACTGTTATCAATCTTTTTGAAAGAAACATTATTTATTATACATGTAATGCACTTAGCCTGAAAATATTCTGCCGTGATTCCAGTAGTCTGGTAACGTTTAAACAGTTTCATGAAACAAGCCACCGCTGAAAAGTTTTCATTCTTTAACAGTATTGTCAGAAATGAATCATCTTGGCCATTGCCATCTGTAAAAATTGCCAGTGATGATGGCAATCTTGGATAAGGTAAGGTTCTTGGGAATTGAAACCAGGACTCGTACCTGCCTCTACGGATGAAGCGATGCTACCAGAGGTGGTCATGGCAATGTTAGCGCCAAACCAGTCCATACCATGTTCAAAGAGCATGGCATCAGCCATCACATTGCCGAGGTTACACTCCTGTGTTCCGCAGGTCGCGAGGTCACCGTTCAGTCTACTTTCGGTGTGACCGATGACGGTGTTGGAGACTTCGTCAACTTTGATCTTCCAAGCTTCCACAGCAGCCAATATGGAGGGGTCTGCAGATAAGAGAATTTGATGATTTAATTTTTGGTAAATTTATCTTTTTGCAAAATAGCATGATGTCGTAACTTTGACTTAGACTTTGATGATTTAATTTTTGGTAAAATTATCTTTTTGCAAAGTAGTATGATGTCGTAACTTTGACTTTTGAACTCCGTTATGTAATGTGTTTCCCTTTAAAGGGTATACTATAGGAGGATTGAAAGGCAGAGTTGGAGAGAGTAAAACTGGAGGAAAGAGGGGTAGAATCGAATTAGGCTGAAAATAAGATGAATATGATATAGACATGATGGTGATATCTACAATGTATGTTCTTTCAACTACCAATACTTTTAGGCCAACTCGTAATGACCCAATGAATACTGAATTCTGCCATTACTATTGGCTTTATATTTAGACCACCTAGTTCCAGCAGTCATCGGTTTAAACCAAAGATTTGTTGGGAGAGTAGAGGAGTCAACCTCCTGGTGATCAGACCTTTGTCCACACTGCTGTCCAGGAGCACAGGATTCCCGGCATAGTCTGTCACTGTCCCGTTATCATCGAAGGTGACATCTAGGTGCCCCAGGTACTTCCCATAGGCGTAGGCTGACAGGACAAGCACAGATGCCTCGCTATCATGGACAGGGTGCACGATGTAAGGGTAGTCTCCAACAGGCACTTGGTTGGAGGGGGGATCACCTGGTTGGTTGGATAAAGAGTTAGACAAATATTACTTGTTTCATACAATAAAATGCAAAAGAAGTAGTGAATGGTTAATGTAATCAGTCCCCTCATTATCATACTGACCATGATGTAAACATAACTGTTTTGTGAAATTAAGGGATAATTTGAAATGGCACGACTTTCATATTTTACTGTACATCCGATTTTGATGTAATTTTCAGTGCTATGCCTGTTTGACTTTTCTATTTTTATTCTATTTAACTTTTTGTTTTCATTTAAGACTTGGCCTGATGTGTCTTGTTCAGAGTGGTAGCTAGAACTGTGTGCATAAGGACTACAAGGTCACAATTTTGCATTTTGGGAAAGGTTTGGGGGCATGTGTATTAGAGGCTCTGGGCTGCATCTAGTGTTATCCAAGGTTGTTGTGGCATGTGTGTGTTGTTGCATGTCGAAACAAGACGAGTCCATCAACTACCTGTGTACAAGAATGTATTGGAGTGTCCACCAACCACGATGTCGACGCCTTTAATTTCCCTGGCCACGGCCTTGTCGACGTCCAACCCTGCATGACCGAGAGCAATTATTTTGTTGACTCCACTGGCTATGAGATCATCGACCCTCGCTCGAACAGCAGGGATCTCATCGCTGAATACCAGCGATTCTGTAATCACAAATACAGTGAAATCTGTGTATTTATAGAAGAACTCTAGATAGATAAGAAAATCTTGTCAGGTGTACTTCTTGCAAAACTGATTGAGATGACAAGATCATGGATCTCGTCACGTCTACTTCCTGTGAAAGAGAAAAACCAACGACAAGATCTCTGATGTTGTCATGTCTACTTTTTAAGAAGAGATTACCAGCTATACAATATTTTGGATCTCGTCATGTCTGCTTGATGGAGAAATGATCAGATGACGATATGCCCGATCGCGCCATGTCTATTTATTGAGAACAAATGATCGGTTGACAAGATGCCTTGCCCATTTCTAACGCCACGTGCACAAACATGGTCCGGGGGAGCGTTTCATGAAAGGATTTGTCAGACGTTTTATCCGACAGTTACTAAAGTAGCAGTGCCTCTCAACCAATCAGAGTCCAGGAAAGTTGTCAGATCTGACAACTTGTCGGACAAAATATTGATGAAAAGCCCCCCAGGAATATTAGTTGCGGGAGATTGCAAGGATCTCATCACCTGGGGCCCGTAACACAAGCTTAGCAATGATCGTAGAACATTTTTCTACGACTAATTCCCTTGACTATAATGTACAATCAATCGTAAAAATCAAAAGTACGATTAATCGCTAACCTTGATGTTACGAGACCCTTGTCATCTCTTCCACAGGATATAGGACATGGTGAGTTCTGTCCGAGGTCCCGTCATCTGATCATCTCTTGCAATTGCAGGATGTTAACACGACGAGATAATATCTCGTCATCTCTACAGATGTAAACACGGTGAGATCCAAGATCTTGCCATCTCGATGTTGACATGGCTGTATATATCTTCGATGTTGGCTTTAATTATTTCAACAATATGTTGACACCATATGACTATGTAAAAGTCTTCGTTGAACCTGCAAGCTTCCATGGTTTAGAATCCACTCATTTGTGTAAAATGCCCTAGCTAGACGGCCCCGATGCAGCAGCAAACAGAAACACGAGGCCAGGATGGCAATTTAGCTTCAAAATGTCTAGGAAGCCCCTATAATCAAATTTCCCGTGAATTCATTTTGAAACAATTGGGAATGACCAGGAACATGAAAAGTGCCCCCCCCCCTTACTGGTATGATATGTTGTGAAAGGCCAGAATCTTGCCCCCCCCCCCCCCCCCCCTTATTATGATAGCCTTCATTACCTGTCTTTGAAAATTCGGGAGTAGACTTGAGCGTGTAGCCAACCACGCCCACCATTTCCCCGCCCATTTGGAACACGTGACTGCAGACGTAGAGGCCATGTAGGCGTGGCTCGCTTGTGGAGTCGATATTGCAGCTCAACACTGGAAACGTTACGTTCTGCAGAAAGGGAACCACTCCGCCTATTCCGTTGTCGAACTCATGGTTACCAAGAACCTATAGAACATAAAAAATCGGGGAAGGTAAATAGGATCAACGGAAATGGAAGATACAAATGAATTCCAAGCCACCGTGCTCCAAACAATACACAACTACGCCAGGAGATTGATTTTCCATAAATATCAATTCCTTTTTGTTTCCGGTTTAGGTCTACTGTCGCTTTTTTTTGTCCCAATAGGCCTAATGTCACGGAAAACCGGAAGATATTAAATGCGTTTATACGTCATTAGGGAGTTAAAGCATCTGCAACCGAGACGGATTCAAGAACAGAGTAGGTGTATTGAAAATGCCCTTGAAATTACCAAAAAATAGCAAACGGTTTCTTATGGAAGCTTAACAGTGCCACCGAGATGTTGAGATAATTATCATGGGAAGTCGACATCATGATCACAAAAGATCAGATGATGAGATCCCGGATTTCATCATGTCGACAATTTTTAGAAGAGATGATCAGATGACAAGATACCAGGATCTCATGTCGACATCTTAGAAGAGATGATCAGATGACAAGATTCCGGATCTCGTCATGTCGACATCTTGTAGAAGAGATGATCAGATGACAAGATTCTGGATCTCGTCATGTCGACATCTTGTAGAAGAGATGATCAGATGACAAGATCCCGGATCTCGTCATGTCAACATCTTGTAGGAGAGATGATCAGATGACAAGATCCCAAATCTTGTCATTTCGACATCTTGTAGAAGAGATGATCAGATGACAAGATACCAGGATCTCATGTCGACATCTTAGAAGAGATGATCAGATGACAAGATTCCTGATCTCGTCATGTCGACATCTTGTAGAAGAGATGACAAGATTCTGGATCTCGTCATGTCGACATCTTGTAGAAGAGATGATCAGATGACAAGATCCCGGATCTTGTCATGTCGACATCTTGTAGGATAGATGATCAGATGACAAGATCCCGAATCTTGTCATGTCGACATCTTGTAGAAGAGATGATCAGATGACAAGATCTTCGATCCATGATCATGTCATCTGATCATCTCTTCTAAAAGATGTAGACATGACGAGATAGAAGATCTTGTCATCTCTTATTCTACAAGATGTCGACATGTCGAGATCCGGGATCTTGTCATCTGATCATCTCTTATTCTACAAGATGTCGACATGACGAGATCCGGGATCTTGCCATCTAATCATCTCTTCTAAAAGATCTCGTCATCTGATTTTTTGCTATCATGATGTCGACTTTCCTAGATAATTATCTCAGTATCTCGGTGGCACTTTTAAGCTTCCATAGTTTCTTTTTGAAAATTGGTGAACCGCAATGGCGATTTGTTCCTAAGCCTTCGGCGCTGGCTGACATAAAAAGGGCATGTATATCGTTTGTCCAGAGTCCAGGACAAACCTGCTATTTTGATTAACTAAATTTTGTACAAAGTTATCTTGGTTGTGCTTTTGTCATGAAGGGCACTTGGCAATACTTTCTCTATGTTCTTGAATACCTCGTGCGTCTTGGTAGCGATGGTTCCTTTTTCTCGTGCGCATTGGGAATCTTCTCGACTATAGAATTGTCACATTGGAAGCTCGGCCCGTTGCAGAAAGAGTTGCGTTTAAACGCAAGCCAAAAAATCAATCGCAAGTCCAAAATGCACGCTGTTCATTTGTTGAAAATCAAGTTGACCGTGATTTTAGATTTGCGATTGATTGCAACTCTTTCAGCAACGGGCCCCGGTTTAGATGTGATTTGAAAGTATACAGCGTAGTCAACATCAAAGGGACTGGAACGGGGGACTTGAAATTGGATGCGATATCTATAATAGAGGGTGCCGAATATCGGGGGAGGGTGCTATTTTGTTTTGGGGGGTTTTCCCCTTTTTTGGCCATGAGCCGCCCCGCCAGTAGACCGTCAAGTTTAAACTGCTGAATAGATCATGGTGATATGTATATGACAGTAACCTGCAGGTGGAATTTTACCCAAATTAACTTCTCTTATCATGTTTATCGTGCCTGTCTAGGGGGGTTCCGTAATATGCAAGATAAATACAACCTTTCTCCGATTTATTTACCGGGGTTATTTACCTCATGGGTTTTGGCTCACACTTCTTTATCGTACGTGTGAGAGATGTCAACAAACTCGGCCACAATTGAATAGAGTAAAACCAATTCTGATCATTCATTTGCCAATGAAAGCAAATTGATATGTGTCACTTTATCAAAATGTTCCTGTTAAAAAAATATCTCAAATTGTCTACCAAAAAATCAAAACCACTCTCTCTCTCTCTCTTTGGGAAAGGGTATTGTATTTTGACATTGCAAATGCCGGGTTCGTTTACACACTTTAAAGGACAGGTCCACCCCAACAAAAACTTGATTTGAATTAAAAGAGAAAAATACAACGAGCAGAACGCTGAAAATTTCATCAAAATCGGATGTAAAATAAGAAAGTTGTGACATTTTAAAGTTTCGCTTCACTTCACAAAACAGTTATATGCACATCTCGTTCAGTATGCAAATGAGGGAACTGATGACATCACTCACTATTTCTTTTGTATTTTATTATAATTTTATGAAATATTTTTTCTTCTCGTCATTTTCATGTGAAATGAAGTTTCATTCTTCCCTGAACACGTGGAATTTCATTATCTTAACATATTGTGGTTCAGACAAGGAGGTCCTATTGCCATATTCGTAAAAATTAAAATATTGTATAATTCAAACAATAAAAAAAGAAAATAGTGAGTGACATCGACTCTTTCATGTGGATGTAACTGACTCGTTCATATAACTATTTTGTGAAAAATAAGCGAAACTTTGAAATGTCATAACTTTCTTATTTTACATCCGATTTTGATGAAATTTTCAGCATTGTGCTTGTCTGATTTTTCTCTATTAATTCAAATCAACATTTTTCTGGGATGGACTTAACCTTTAAGTGTTGGGCGTGGGTGAAAATCTAATCACCCCCCCCCCCCCTCCTTAACCAGCTTAGTTCTGAAAACATTTGCCAACCTGCCTCCTTGCGTATAAGGCCACACCCATTCAATTGAATTTCTCAGTTTGAATTCAAATCAAGGGATGAGGCTTTGTACTCACGGACGACAATATGTGATAAACTACTGCTTTCATTGCATAATGAGATTGCGTAGAAGGCAGGTTTAACTCGGCTGTGCTGATTAGATGTGATAACTTAAGATAATTATTGATAAAGGGTAATTAACTTTATTCACACGCTCTGTATGAAATAGACTGGTAAGGTGAACGACCCTTTTGCTCTACATTTACCTCGAAGTAACAACACAAAAAATCATGTTCCCCTCCCTCTCGCTCGCGAATCAATGGGGAACAAATGGAAGGGGGCCTCAGGTTTTTTTTCTTAGAATATATTTTATTGCCCCGACAAAGGCCTATACGTTCTGCACGATCTAGAGATAACCAGACACCTCGCTACACTTAAAAAGCAAAGGTTTTGACAATCGATATAGTCGTGCATGGAATTACGCGCTGAATGAAAAACAGATACATCGAGAGAGTGCGGGGGAGGGCAGGAAACTGATCTCATTTGTATACTGAGGAAATCTAAATTAGTGCGACATTTGTATTAGGTGCTCTTTTAAAAGATCTTTTAAACATTAATTGGTGGCAGAATATATCCCACTTTATTTCAGCCAATGGAAAGTACATGGCCAGCGAAGGCAAATTGTGAGAAAGAGATTGAATTTAAATGTACACTAAAAATGAAGTGCTAAGTTAGCTCTTGAAGAGCGTGTAAAGTGACTGCACTTCGGAGTGCTGATTTGTCTAGTTCGAATTTGAACTAGACAAATCAGCACTCCGAAGTGCAGTCGATACACGCTCTTTGAAAATCGTAAAAATGGAGAATCATATACCACAATAAAGGAGAAAATAAGGAGAACACGATGGTGTACATCATTTATCATGGAGACCGATGAAACTCAGTTAATTGATAGTTTAAAGTTCTCTCTCTGAATGCTTCAAACACGCAGAATTACGTCCGCGAAATTGGGGATTTTTTATGACGTCACTGTCTGTACGAGAGGCGTGATTGGCTCTCCCACGTGAAGCTCCACTTGCATGCAAAACCTGTTGCAAGGGTACATTTTCTCCACATTGTCACTGAATACTTCGATCCCGAAATGAAAGAAAACCCAGAATTTTATCTAGATTTGGATTTTCAAATTGATGATTTTGAAATGAAGAGAATGATGATGAAGTGAACAACACAGTGACGTAGTTGGAGGTAAATTGGGGGAATTACGCCGATGATGATGATGATGATGATGAAAATTCAACTTGCAACACGATCACAAGTGAAGTCATGTACATGCCGATTCGCTACCAATTCATGCTGCTTGAAGTGCTAGCTACACCGCGCGGCCGGGCCAAATTGAATTCATGCTGAACATGAATAACCACATCCAGACAGAGTCTATCATAAGAAGTAAAATAATGATATAACTGTACTTACAAACAAGTGAATAATCCGAACCTGAAGGTTCATGAAGGTTCATGTACATGACTTGTGATCGTCAGGCAAGTTGAATTTTCATCATCATCATCGGCATAGTTCCCCAATTTACCTCCAACTACGTCACTGTGTTGTTCACTTCATCATCATTCTCTTCATCAATTTGAAAATCCAAATCTAGATAAAATTCTGGGTTTTCTTTCATTTCGTGATAGAAATATTCAGTGACAGTGTGGAGTGTGGAGCTTCATGTGAGAGAGCCAATCACGCCTCTCGTACAGACAGTGACGTCATCAAATTCCAGTCAATTCAGAGACCGATGCGAGGCATATTTCGGAGGGGCATTTTAACGTTTTTTAATCGGCGATTTTCACCTTTTTGTATTATTTTCGGTATTTTTGAATGACCCACTGATGATCCCCACATCATTACCTTTCCATTGATATATAATAAGACCACATTCATAATCAATATATTTCTCCTTTAAGAGCTAAATTAGCACTTTATTTTTTTAGAGTGTAAATGTGTGATATGTCCTTTTACTTCCATTGCTCTGACATAAAAAAGGAGTTTCAAATTTGTATCTTAATCTGATTGCCATTCTTTTTCCCAATCACGGTACTCGTATTGTCGTATTCCTGATCCTTAAAGGTCAAGTCCAGCTCAGAAAAATGTTGATTTGAATCAATGGAGAAAATCAGACAAGCACAATGCTGAAAATTTCATCAAAATCGGATGTAAAATAAGAAAGTTGTGACACTTCAAAGTTTCGCTTATTTTTAGTTACATGAACGAGCCAGTTACATCCAAATGAGAGAGTCGATGATGTAATACTCACTATTTTTTATGTTTTTTATTGCTTGAATTATACAATATTTCAATTTTTACGAATTTGATGATTAGGACCTCCTTGCCTGAAGCACAAAATGTTAAAGTTATGGAATTCCACGTGTTCAGGCAGGAATGAAAGTTCATTTCACATGACAATGACGAGAAAATAAAATTATTTCATATTTCATGTAATAAGGTACAAAAAAATAGTGAGTGATGTCATCAGTTCCCTCATTTGCATACCGACCAAGACATGCACGTAACTGTTTTGTGAAATGAAGCGAAATTTTACATCCGATTTTGATGAAATTTTCAGTGTTATGCTTGTTGAATTTTTCTCTTTTTATTGAAATCAAGTTTTTGTTGGGGTAGACTTGTCCTTTAAAGGTCTATTCATCGTAGGTCGGAGCAGTTTCGGATCCAGGGAGGGGGGACACAACCGGCCCGTGCCCCCCCCCCCCCGAAAACCAAAGTCATTATTTGTCGTTCTTACACGAGTGTGCCCCCTCCCCCCCCCCTTGAAAGTTACAGCCTATATTTTTGCTAGAATATGTCGTTCAAACAAAAGTAATCTCCTTTTCTTTTTTTCTGCTTAATTACATGTCAATATTCCTCGGGAAATTTGCCCCCCCCCCCCTTGGAAGAACCTTGATCTGCCCCTTGGGCTGAGCGGAAATTATGTATTTTGCTTTCCCATTCGAAAATTCTTTGACTTAGTGGATCAGTTGTTAATTTGCAGAATTCGTTCACAAGAATGATTTTGAGGATAAACCTGAGACCTACATTACTCACCATAGCATCATATCCTAATAAATTCATAAAGTGTGCCGTCGCGTTTCCACGGTAGGTATAAAACCAATCGGTCCCCTGAAACTGGTCACCGGCATCGAGAAACAGAACGTGCCCATCAGGATTACCGGCCCTCACTCCATTCACTACGGTAGCCCGCCGTGCGACCCCGCCGAAGCACTCGGCAGTATCTGCCGAGCATACCTTCCCATTCTGGTCAGTTTCCACAAACCGAGCGTGGCAATCATTTGTATGGAGGATTGTGAGGTTGAACGATGCAGCTCGAGTCCCAATTTGGTTATATAAAATAAGCAAAACGAAATAATTTATAAGATGAATACTCGTCATGTTCGTTTTGGTTAGCTCATTATTTCCTCAGATATCTAGCTATACTTGTAGAATGTACTTTGTCACCTTTTAGTAGGTTTTTTTATTAACTGTTTACATTTGAACGCAGTCTCTAAGCCAAATCGAGACTGGCTGATAACAAAAGACAAGGTCAACATATCCGGTATCGATTCGTTTATTAATAAATATTTGTATTCTTCCACCAAACAAAACTTCAATAGATTGTGTCGACCTGCTTGGAATAGTGTCAGTTGGTCAAGTTCACTGATCCTTGCTGTATAGTGGCCAAATTCATGTGAATTTTAACGGGCCTGGCATTATCGGGCGCCCGCTAATTATGACGTCAATTCAAAAGTGCATACTTGTGTTCTCTCTTCCCCACCCCCTTCTATTTCTCTCGTTGGCAGGCCACGTTGCATCATGATATAAGTACACATGCATACACAGACCAGCGATGTGTCCAATGTTGGCCCAACGTTGTCTGGCAACATGCAATATTACAACGTTGTCTGAATCGTCAGCTACGACGTCGCAACAACGTTGGTGGCCAACGTTGAAGCATCGGTGGAATAAGTGCACGCGCATATACATCGTCAGTCCAGCAGTGTTTGCAACGTCGCTCCAACGTTGTTCGTTATCATTATTGCTCCAATATTAATTGCCTAGCAACATTGTCACAAATTTTTCCAAAGCATAAGGCAATAAAAAAAATTCATTATTTTGGTTTCAAGGTGCAGTTTATCATACATCCAAAACCTATCTTACTGCACCTACATGTAACCGTCGAGTCCTGTCAGTGACTCTTACGATCGAGCAACTTTACTATACTATGAGGTGCCGTGGCCGAGTGGTCTAAGGCGGCTTGCTATACATGGGAAGTCAGGGGTTCGATCCCCGGCGCGGCACCTATGTCCGGCGGTAAGCAAAGCATTTAATCTTCAAAGCTCTTTTATCTTGCTTTCAAATAAATGGAAATGCTATATGCATTATTGGTAACTAGGTGTGCACTTGTTAAAAAAAATAATACTTGACAGTCAGCGGTTAATAACAATTGTCCATATAACCTTTAAAATTTCACTTATAATAACTTGTTTGATTATAAATTTTTGATAAACAAACTACGTACTTTTCTGGGAAATGTGGAAATACTTAATAAACATATATATGTAATTTGGTATAGCTGTATTAGCTCAAACTTTCGTCAGGTAATGATGTAATGAATATTCATGAGATTAGGACCAGGGGATTGAGAGCAGTTATGTCGAGGTAAAGTTATGCCAACATTGGTCCAACGCTGGTCTAATGTTGGTCCAACATCTTCCATCAGATCTATCTTTGTGTCGTCATTACTTTTCAAACAAGCCACCATGCAGTAAATCAGATTCCAACGGTGTGCCATCTTCATATGTCTATGGACAGCTTCCCAACCTACATGGTAGTACCCACTAATTACACGGGGGGGGGGTCAGAACCATTGGACAGTGAACAGCATCCTCGCGAGAAAAAAAAGTATTTTTTTTTCTCCTACCCGAGAAAAAAAGGGTTTTTTTCAGGTAGGATAGGGACGCGTGGAACCCGAATAATATAAACACAGAATTAATGAGGGAAAGCTCCCCCGAAATCACGATGGCCTCAAAACACTAGTATTAGTATAATTTGCAAATCAGGTGCATCTGCACGAAAATTCCTGTTTAGAATGTGCTAATTCGGGACATCTGCACAACTTCACGTCAGGCTAGTGTCTGGCAGTGTCCTACCAACCTGCCCTTAAAACCTTGTTTTGGGTGCTTTATTGAGGACGATTCGCGCGGATGCTGTCCACTCCTCAAAGGCAGTCCCCCCCCCCCCCTCACCATGATTATACTTCACTTGCTTTATACCCGTGAAATCATGTAACTGTTTTACGAAAAAAACAGTACTAATATACGATGACCTACTAATATACATCCGATGTTCGTGTTTATTTTTGTGATTTTGTTTTTTTGTTTTTTTTTTCCTTTTATTCCGATCAATCTGTTGATAGTATGGGCTTGACCCTTAAAAGACATTTACCTAACGGCCTCAGTAAAACTGTTTTACTCATTAATGGCATTTGATACCGATCACCACCCTCTCCCCATCCGCTGCCTTCATTGGGGGGGGGGTGACAACAGACCGTTCTGCATCCCTTTTGAAATTTCTTGGCATAATATGATTAAGTGAGCTAATATCAAATCATACTTTCACTGCCGTGGGAGCAAATGTCTCATCACTTCTGGAGGTGGATGTTTAATTATTCTAGGAAATTTGCTTAAATTACAATGAGTTGATTTCTTACTACTTTGGAATACATTTCACTTTCGAAAAAAGATGAAGAGTTATTTCTCAATATTGTTACATTCTATATAGATATCCTTGATCAAAATGACTTTTTGTTTTATGTTAATCATTCATATCATCAATGTAATCATTCATTACTTATTCTTTGCAATGTTTTTTTCTGTTTGGAAGTTAAATCGAATGGAATTTGAACGAGAACGAGGCAACACTAGTTGCATGCTATTGAAGTATTTCGTGTTCTCGGGAATGTTCTCGTTCTATATCTTATAGGACGAGTCCATCCCAAGAAAAAGTTGATTTGAATAAAATAGAAAAATCCAACGAGCATAACACTGAAAATTTCATCAAAATCAGATGTAAAATAAGAAAGTTATGACATTCTTTAATTTCGCTTAATTTCACAAAACAGTTATATGTACATCCTGGTCGGTATGCAAACGAGGAGACTGATGAAATCATCCTCTATTTCTTTTATATTTTATTTTATGGAATATGATTTTTTTTAAGTGGAACAAAGATAAATTTCTCCCTGAACATGTGGAATTAGCATTTATTTTAGTACTATATATGGTTCAGTAAGATTGGCCCTAGTCAAATCTGTAACAAAAAACAAAAGAAAAATTGTATGGGAGACATCATCGACTGTCTCATTTGCCTGTCACTGAGTTGTGCATAAAACTGTTTTTTGAAAGATAAGCGAATCTTTAAAATGTCAAAACTGTCTTATTTTACATCCGATTTTCATGAAACTTTGAATATCATCTAGTTTGATTTAATAATAATAATAATAATATGCAACATTTATATAGCGCTTAATACAAATGTTTCTAAGCGCTGCATACTATTACCCCGGCTTTAGCACGGCTACCCTGATCGGGCGCATCGAGCATTCCAAGGAATTTCTTCCTACCGGGTACCCATTTACTACACCTGGGTCGAGAGTGGCAAATATAGATAAACGCCTTGCCAAAGGACTCTAGTGCTGCGGTGGGATTTCTCTCTTTTTATTCAAATTAACATTTTTTTCTGGGCTTGACTTGACCTTTAAGTAGGCCCCGTCTGTTTGATGTACTGGCATGACTAGACGTCGGTAGGTAAATGGAAATGGTGACTGTTTACAACTGGGTGCGGTTGTACTTTTCAATGTCACAGACATAACGTGCACGTCTGATATATCAGTGAGCCTTTCTCTATCTGCAAACCTTGACGTAATTGTGGATCATGGCACATTTCTAGGTCATGTAACAGTCAAAATGTTTCCCCCCAAGATGGGGTTCGTTGTTGATGAACAGCGCTTCGAAAGAAACTTTGTTCTTGACACACTTCACCGATAACAGATGTGATCCATCTGGGTGGCCGCGATGGTAATGGTATCTCTCAAGCCATCATCGCTGGCATCCTACCCATCCATCTTACCCCCTATAGCCCTTAACGTCGAGATGCGTCAGATTCAATCTTAATGATCGTCAAAGATCAACCTTATAAACATTATAAATGTCCATGCATTAAAACCCGTTAACCCCGATACACCGACTGTCACATGGACGTTTGTAATGGTCACACTGCCAACTAACGAACGATGAAGGAGTTTTCAGCCAAACGTTTTGGCATCCTTTACCATGTGCAGAGGATGGCGAATTGTTGATCCATTCTTCTCAAGGACATGAATTTCACGTTCCTGTACTGGCCACCATAAAGCCTTCTACCATGCATGCTGTGTAGTTCGTACGTGCAATGGATTTTTTAACTTCAGTCATCAGCTGTACACTGTTGAATTTCCAGAGTTCGTTTGTGATGCGTTTGTTGAATTCATCATAGGTCGTTCATGGGCTGATCATATAAAGAGGGGAGAGAAAAAAGTAAATAAAAACATGCGCTACAATCTTGTACAAGGATTTATGTTGTAGTAATAATAAATGAAAATCTTTTAATCTGTTGGTATGATTTTGATTTGTAATGATATTTATTAAAATCTGAATATATACTCTCTTTTCCTTCGTTGATGGCATTCGATTTGTGCAATTTAAAACATCAGATTCATGAACAAATTACATGAATTATTTACCATATTGGTTAGCTTATCAAATCAACTTGCACAGTATACAAGGTAGTGTATACAAGGTAGTGTATGATCGACACTTATTCAAAGAACCCCTGATAGAAGATCCAACCGTCACTACGAATAATGATTTGGAATCGCATGGAGAAGGGTGGTAATATAGGTACGCGATATAGGTACAGATCATTGTCCCATTCGGAACACAGTTTGGCTTTTTTTTATTGTGCCGGAATGGAGGTACACGAAAAGGGTTTTTTTAACCTTGAAGACGCGAACTTACACTGTCTTATCACAAGCCTTAGGGTATAATGTGCGCATATACTTCTTTAAAATATGTAAATGTGCCTTTAGACCTTGGCCTTCATCAGGTCTATCCATCCTTACGTCGAGATAATTTTGGTAACATAATATTTATAGATAAACAGTTTAGTGTTGAGAATCCGAAATGAGCACGGTAGTATTAGATTCAGGAAAAAGCCACTCTGAATGGCGTAACATGTCTGAATATAAGATTTTTTATTAAAAAAAATGGTTGAAAACCATTATTGAAGTACTGACAGTTATTTCGATTAATCTCAGCCGCGGAAAAAGAGATTTTGGATGATGATATTGCTTGACTAATAACGGAGCTTCTCGCAGACACGTTGTAAAATTTACATTACTTGACATAAAAGAGGAGTTTCGCGCATGTAACGTCACAAATTGAAAATCGTTTGAATTCAAAATTTTTTATTATTTTATGAATTTTGTTTGGCAAAATCTCCGTAAAGGATTTTTATATGCTCTGATCTTATCGTAAATTGTTGCATGCGCATTTTGCGCAGTACACTGACTCGGATCCAATCAGAATTCAATAAACCTTTGTGCTACGGGAAACAGCATGGACCCCTCCTTTAAAGGACAAGTCCACCCCAACAAAAACTTGATTTGAATAAAGAGAGAAAAATTCAACAAGCTTAACACTGAAAATTTCATCAAAATCGGATGTAAAATAAGAAAGCTATGACATTTTAAAGTCTCGCTTCATTTCACAAAACAGTTATACATATTATATGCACATCTCAGTCGGTATGCAAATGATGAACTGATGACATCACTCAATATTTATTTTGTATTTTATTATATTATATATGAAATATTTTTATTTTCTCGTCATTTTCATGTGAAATGAACGTTCATTCCTCCCTGAACACAAGGAATTCCATTATTTTAACATTTTGTGCTTCAGGCAGGGAGATCCTAATGATCAAATACGTAAAAATTGAAATATTGTATAATTCAAACAATAAAAAACAAATGAAACAGTGAGTGAGTGACATCATCGACTCTCTCCTTTGGATGAAACTGGCTCGTTCATATAACTATTTTGTTAAAAATAAGCGAAACTTTGAAACGTCATAACTTTCTTATTTTACATCCGATATTGATGAAATTTTCAGCATTGTGCTTGTCTAATTTTTCTCTATTGATTCAAATCCACATTTTTCAGAGGTGGACTTGACCTCTAATATAAAGGTAACTTGTAGAAATACCCTTTCCAAAGACCAAGCCACACGTGAGAGATACGCCCAGGAGAATGGAGCCAAGAAGGAGGCCGAGGAGAAGTGTGTGTAGCTTCCGTCGTGCCATGTTGAAACTGGACTCGGCAGAGTTCTGGTTGTAGCCCTAAATCCCAAAATCAAACAGAAAACATCAAACAAGCACAAAGATTAACAAATAGAAATGGCTATTTAATTGCACGTGGTACCCTGCCACTTCGGATGATTAAACGCGTGTCAAGACGGTGGTCTGCATGATGTGATCAAAAGGATCAAAGAGTTTCAACCACATGTTGGGCCTATATGGACTTCATGATGATTTAGAGCTGACCAGAATTGGATATTTGTGGGATGCTTGATTTCTTGAGATACCGTCTTGTACAAACATCATTAAATACAAACGCACAACACGCGTTTTGTTTTATCCACATATTTTTTCACATGAATTCAAACGTCTACACACACCCACACTGCACCCTCCACACGCACACCTCAAACCATCATCCATCATACCAATACACCTACCCTGTGGCACTTCTTTCACGTGTACCGGCACGCGTACTACCTCTCAAAACTGCATCCATCATGCCACTCAGCCTCACTCTCACCCTCTTCTCACGCACACCCTCATGACACACACCCACACTCTTGCCTTCTTCTCACGCACACCCTCATGACACACACCCACACTCTTGCCCTCTCACGCACACCCTCATGACACACCCACACTCTCGCCCTCCTCTCACACACACACACCCTCATGACACACACCCACACTCTCGCCCTCCCCTCACGCACTCCCTCATGACACACACCCACACTCTCGCCCTTGAGCCTCTCAGCACGCACACCCTCGATCATGACACACACTGTCGCCCTACTCTCACGCACACACGTCGCCCTCCTCTAACGCACTCCCTCATGACACACACTCACACATCCACCCCCTCATGAAACACACCCACATTCTCGCCCTCCTCTCACGCACTCCATCATGCCACACCCTCGCCCTCCTCTCACGCACTCCTAGCTCATGACACACACCCACACTCTCGCCCTCTTCTCATGCACACCCTCATGACACACAAACACCCTCTTGCCCTCCTCTCATGCACGCACACCCTCATGACACACAAACACCCTCTTGCCCTCCTCTCATGCACGCACACCCTCATGACACACTTTCACACACCCTCCATTCCCTCATGGCACACACCCGTGTTGCCTTCACCCTCTCACACCAAATGGCACACTTCCACAGTAGTTGTCGCCCTCATTTAACCTTTTCCCACTCCCAGTATGCCACGTACCAACACTGTTGCCCTCCCTCTTAAATCCACACCCTGCATTTCACGTCCCACACTTTTGCACTCGATCCCTGGCATGCGCAGTCTCATTCCAACACCCCCATGTCACACACACTATCGCCCTCCCTCACAACACACACCATTTACATCCACACCCTGCAATGCACACACACACTGTCGTCCTTTTCCTCTCTTTCAAACACACACATCTCGCACACTCACACCATCATGTCACACATCCACAATTTTACCCTCCCTCAAACACACACACATCTCGTACACCTACACCATAATGTCGCACATCCACACTATCGTCTTCCCTCTCACTCACTTTCTCGCACACCCGGGGGACCACTTACATGGAGTGGATACCATCCCCCCCCCCCCCCGGGTCTCACACCCAAAATGTCACACATTTGATTCACAATGTATCCTTGCTCATTATTCTAAATGCAAACCGTCTTACCTCCGGTCTTGTATCCGGTTCCAGGGCATATTTCGATGTCGTGTGTGAAGATGGGTCATAAGGAAATACCTTGAAGCAATAAAACAAAGTGAAAAGAGGCAAGTATTAAATTGTGCTCGATCCCCCATTTTGATGGAACAAAACCTGTCTACGGGCACCACCTGTCTACAATATGCAAGGAATGTGTGAACCTGTTAATGTAAATGCCTCCTACCTCCAATAGTCATTTTTGTCTCACCTGCATAGCAGAGTGATACCATAAGAGTGAGACTATAGGCGCCGCTTTTCCGACGGCGACGGCGGCGTCAACATCAAATCATCAAGTTTTTGAAATGACATCATAACTTAGAAAGTATATGGACCTAGTTCATTTAACTTGGCCATAAGGTTAATCAAGTATTACTGAACATCCTATTCGAGTTTCATGTCACATGGCCAAGGTCAAAGGTCATTTAGGTTCAATGAACTTAGACCATGTTGGAGGAATTAACATCAAAATCTTAACCTGAGGTTAAGTTTTTGAAATGACGTCATAACTTAGATAGTATATGGACCTAGTTCATGAAACTTGGACATAAGGTTAATCAGGTATCACTGAACATCCTGCACGAGTTTTATGTCACATGACTAAGGTCAAAGGTCATTTAGGGTCAATAAACTTTGGCCGAATTGGGGGTATCTGTTGAATTCCCAATATAACTTTGATTGTTTATGGATCAGATTCATGAAACTTGGACATAAGGTTAATCAAGTATCACTGAACATCCTGCACGAGTTTTATGTCACATGACTAAAGTCAAAGGTCATTTAGGGTCAATAAACTTTGGCCGAATTGGGGGTATCTGTTGAATTACCATCATAACTTTGAAAGTTTATAGATCTGATTCATGAAACTTGGACATAAGAGTAATCAAGTATCACTGAACATCCTGTGCGAGTTTCAGGTCTCATGATTAAGGTCAAAGGTAATTTAGGGTCAATGAACTTTGGCCGAATTGGGTGTATCTGTTGAATTACCATCATAACTTTGAAAGTTTATAGGTCTAGTTCATAAAAAGTGGACATAATAGTAACCATGTATCACTGAAAATCTTGTGCGAGTTAGAGTAGTTTTCAAAGTCAGCACTGCTGCTATATTGAGCTCCGTGATGCTGGTGAGACGGCCAGAGGCATTCCACTCGTTTCTCTTTTCATTTCAATGGCCGTTTAATACTAAGGTTTTACTCTATTGCTTTCATTTAGACCTGCATGGACGTATTTTATGTTCTATCATAGTGATTCCAGGTTGAAATGTTTGAGAGCAAAGTGCTTATGCTTATATCTTTATGCAGTCACATTTTCCATACGGCGTCCGCACCACGAGTCGAAAACGGGCTTCTTACTTTTTTGGACCAGTTTTCCTCCGTATGTCGCTCGTATTGATATCCGTAAAATGGCTGCGCTTTTTAATAAGTTATTATACGATTGCCAATATCTCCATGAAATGAAAAGCAAATTGAGTTGAAGTAATTTAACTATCTTTTAACGTCACTTATTTCAGAATAGTATTAATAATCATTCCTTTAAGTGAAAGAAATATTGAACATTGCAGTGTAGGCTAGGTTACCTTTCGGGGTGGGAGGTTATGGCCGATTGGTTTGTCTTCACGTTATGTTTTGTATATATATATTCCTGTTTATAATTGATATTTATGTGTTTTTCTTAATTATTAGTTCCATTCGGTATACCAGCAGCACCATGAATTAATGCTGCTGAATGCTAGCCTTCCGGTGTTACTTCGTTAATTTTACATGCATCATTTTATTTGTAATGTTACTTGTTGTGAATGGAAAGACATTTAAACAAACTTTTTAAAAAAATGTACTTTCTCGGCAAACTCACTAAACTTACTCTTTTGGAATCGGGAATCTTTCCTTTTAGTGTATCTGGATCCACGCTTCCTTTCATTGGACTGCTCGTTCCACGTGATTCTTTCGTCATCGTGACTATGAGCAATGCCAGCCCAGAGAAAAATATCACTCACAATATTCAAGTTTCCTAATTCCATGGAAGTTTCATCACTCTGTGTAGAAATAAGATGTGAAGAATATCAATTCCCATTAAACTTATAATACAGTGAATGTTGTAGACTCTTCATATTCAGTTGGTGTTTCTCTTTAAGTGAATCAAAGCTTGCTATACCCCATCCCCCCCAAAAAAAAAAGGGGGGCTACCTGAAGTCGTGTGCACACCTTAAATAATTTCCGGACAAAAAATAAAATACCTCTTCCTTCTATCAGATGACTCATTTTTTTTAATTTTTGAATATTTAAAAAAAAATAAAGACCCCCCCCCCGTTACCTAACTGTCCGCCTCGAGGCATCGCGATTAGAATGGGGACGTCCTGCTTGTATGGTGTCCTCAGATGGTTAAACTCAAAACTGTCTCAGGCGTAGGATACAAACCCACACACACCCTCATACACAGACCTAGTACATGCACACGCACATACGAATAAAGATTATAAAAAGAAGTTTGGTCATATGAAATGATTGTATGTATGCTAATGTCACATCTGATGAACATAATTATAATATCCACATACAACAAGCCATAATGTGTTACAGACGAATTAGCAGAATAACCATTCGGGGGGGGGGGCACACCTTTTAAGAATAATAAAAATATCATGAATATTATGAATTCATCATATGAATTGGAATACCGTCGTTGATAAAATCATCATTCTTATAACAATAATCATTTTACAATACTAACAGCCAGTGAACCGATTCATGAATATGTGACAAGATTTAACAGACACCCTCATCCCACACACACCACCCAGAAAGCTTCAAACACGCTCGCACACACATAATCTCTTGAAATTCAACTGAAACGAAAATATATCATAATTAATTGATGGATTAAATCACAGAAAGCGATAATGCACAAGAATGTCTGTTTTACTCTGCAGACGTTTGAAGACCACATACCTGTAGAGAGTATAAATGCAATATAGAATACCATCTTTTCCACACAGGAGAAGGTTGATGTATGATGATTAATGCTGATCATTGTGAAATTATTGTAAATAATGCGTGCACACGCCAACGAATGGATAATTCGCCTTTCAAATAATACCGACCAAGCGTAACAATCTGTCCATCGTGGCGAGCCTGAGTATATCGCAGCAATTATGGTATGCATACGTTAAATAGGCACAGTAACCATGGGTACCGAAGTAAACAATTTATTGTATACCTCGCCTCGTTCAAGGGCACGTATCGCGTATAAGTCAATAAGGTCCATGACACATTGGAGTTTGGAATTAGAATGCTTTATTTGAAGGTGAGAATATTTTAATGAATTAAACAGCAAAAGAGAATGAGAATTTCTATGGTTTCGATAAACATCGATCTGGGTTTTGTTGTATTATTTCTCTAAAGTAAAAGGACCATTATTTAAATTGAAAAAAAACTCAACTATTGTGAAATGAAGATTTTGCAAGTTGCGCCATTTTTTCTTAATTGAATAATATAGAATATGGGTATTGTAGAATGGAATTAAAACTCTTTTCAATTTGCCTTTCCTTCTATCCCCTTCCTTTTCTCGTTTTCACTACTTGAAAATCGCAAGCACCCCCCCCCCCCCCTCCCTTCATATTGCACCGTCCAACTGTGAAAAATATTCTTCTTGAATTTTTATCATTTTTATGGTGACCCAAATGGTAAATTGCCAGTTCGTATCTTGCCAACTCGTCCACTCGTCACATGCATGGTCTACATTCATTTAGTATGCCATTACGTCCATCAACATTTCGTCTAACAACCATTTGGTCAAATCATCACTTCGTCTAATCACCACTTCGTCTATGACCATTCCGTCTCGTAACCAGTTGGTCTAATATCAATTTTATTTTCATCCATTTCGCCAAAATAACACTTAGCACAATTAGACGAAATGGTATAAGGACTAAATAGCTATTGAACCAACTGGTTAATAGACGAAATGATGAGTGGACGAGATGGCAATGAGAAAATATGGATAGAAGACGAACTGAAAGTAGACCAAATGCAAGCAGACGAGTAGGTAATTGGACGAAGTGGCATTGGATCAACTGAAAAAAAAACACCCAAAGTACTTTCGGTCACCCCTTAAATAGATATTTCTTGTGGTGCATTCACCTCGGGGAAACCGACTCCAGAGCACCTGCAAAGGTTAGCGATTAATTGCTAAATGAAATGGCCTATCAAGTTCATCGTTGCATGCACATTCTGCTCACTAGACTAAGAACCAATAGGAACTGTTCTTTCAAATTAGTAATTAATCGCTGACCTTTTTTACGGATCCCTTGTGGCATATAAATGAAATGTAGGCATATTTTACGCAATGTCAAGTGACATACCACCGGTCGGTCTTGAATAGTTTCGCTGTTGTGTGAATTGTTAGTGAGAGGTACCTGTTCATTACTCTTAACGCCGGTGACCATGGTCGTACACAGCAGGGGACATGTAGTCTCCCTTCTCCCCCTTATATTCAGGAAAAAATGGAAACTTACATTTAAAAAAAAATCACAAAATTTATATGCGCAGGAAATCTCCAAATTCTACTTTTGAAAATGCAAGAGCGGCCTCTTGATAAGTTCGGTCGCTTCACTCCCTCTCAATCTAGTTTCATCGAAATAAAAGTATGCGTTTGGCACCCACCCCCCCCCCCCCCCCGGGAGGAAAATGGGTGTGCGGGTCCGAACAGTGGTATTTTCTTAATAACGCTAAAATGGGCCACCTCCATATGATCTCTACGTTATGTTAAGCACTTTATTCTTTATATGGAAATAAAAGGAAATAAATACAATTACAATTCTTTTTAATTTGTTTAGTGCCAGCTGGCCATAACGGCACGTTCCTTTTTTTTCTTTCTGGTATTTGATATGTATGGCCATGCTCAAAATTCCTTCAAGTCTGTCAGGTTTTAATCATTTTGCTAATCCGAAGAATTGGCGTTAATTTAGGCCCTTCCCTCAAAGGTTTCGGCAATTTATCGCCAGTCTAATTCCAAACTTTGTATATACACTACGTCGTATAGCACAGCCTTATGTCAAGCAATCTTCAATAAGTCGTTGTCTGACGATGTTGTAATATTCCTCGTTTCTCTTGCTCATATAATAAATTTATATTTATTTTCAAATTTTTTTCCATTTCATCATGATAAATACTAATTAACAGCATTGCCTTTTCCTGTTTCCTTACATAGATCATAGGCTGTATCTTCCTATTTCATGTATTTGCCATTAATATTTTGCTCACTTATAGAAGAATTGTGACTACGATCAATGGCTATGTTTGTACGCCATTAGATGCGCCAACTTTGGTTAGGGTGGCGCCAATTCTTATTCAAGGGGAACCTTACCCAAAGTGAGAGAAAATATTCAAGAAAATTGACGAAAATACATCGAAGAATAAGAGTAATGAGGTAGAGTTTTTTTTTTATTTATTGCGTCACATGCGAGTAGTTTTCCTGTACGGTCTATATATTTACGGTATATTTATGCCATTCATATCCCATGAACACGCCTTTCAGATAGTTCATCAGTGAATATTCTATAGCTTTTAGAATCTTCTTTGAAATAATATAAACGATATGTTGATATATTATGCAATCATTTTTTTCATTTTTTCTTCCAATTGAACAATAACGCCCTAGATCTATCCTTGATATACACCTCTTCCTTCCCTTCTCTGCATCGTTTTCATATTTCCACTAATTATTATCACTACTTGAAATATCATATGGGGGCATTCGCCCCTTCCAACACCCCCCCCCCCCCCTCCCTCCCTCCCTCTTCCACCATCTTGTGGTGTCGCTATGGCTACACGCTGCTGGTAAACGTGCCATTTGAGTTTGGCCCTCAGTAGTGTCAGAGATTGAGAGGTGGTCAATGTGAATATTATTTTTGGTTGTTTTTTTTTTTTTGGGGGGGGGGTATATGCCCCTTGCCACACGGTCAAGACCGGTTAGATAAATGCGTGGATTTACAAATTGTTTTGGGATTTTGGGCCTGTTTCATTAAGAGTTACGACTTCTGCAGTGGCGTACCTATGATTTTCCACGGGGGGGGGCAAAACAGTCCACCAAAAAAATTTGACAAGCAAACAAAAAAAAGTCTTCAATCACAAATAAAGGAGTTCGTACCAGAGAAAAATTGACAGGTCTTCAAGCTCGTCGGGGGCGGGGACAATAAAGGTCTTCATGCTCGTCAGGGGGCAAAACAGGGCTTTCAAGCACGTCAGGGGGCAGGGATACGTCCTTTGCATGGGTTGTGGCTCGTCAGGGGGGGCAGACTGCCCCCATCCCCTCCCCGTAGGTACGCTAGTGGACTTCTGTATAAACTTCGCCATTATAGCAATTATTACGGCCAATCACAATCCTTAGATCAAGATGGAGGGGAAGCCATGGATGTAGGCCTACCCGTCGTTGAGGGAACAAGGTAAAGTGAATTATTTATATTGTTCTCGCCCCTTAGAATAGACAATGACAATAATTAAAATAGCAACAACAACAACAGTATTAATACAATAATAATAATGACGATAATTATAACAATGATAATTATAATCAAAACAATAATCATAATTATGATGATAAGGATAATAGTGATAATAATGATAAAAAAATAATGATATTAATAATAATCAAATTAATTGATAGTCCTATAATAGTAATGATGATATAAATAATTATAAAAATAATAATAAATTGAATTTATTTAGAAAAATTAGTAAAAAATAAATGAAATCACAGGTGCTGCTCTTAATCCAAGTGTGGTGAATAGGAAACAAAATCCCCGAATGCTCGAGTGCCCTATCAAAGTAGCCATGCTAAAGCCGGGGTAATAGCCCTCCCACCTGTCGGTTGACTGCTCTATTTGATTTATTTGTTTAATTCGATTTGTGCTTTGTATAATTTACACATTTAAACAAATCATGCAAAGAGACTTTCAAAAGAAAAAGAAATAAATCTTTACCTATAATATAAGAGGACCATTATTGATTTGAATATGTATCTGTTTTAGGTTTATATTATTATTATTAGTAGTAGTAGTAGCAGTAGTAGTGGTAGTAGTAGTAGTAGTAGTAGTAGTAGTAGTGGTGGTGGTGGTGGTGGTGGTAATAGTAGTAGTAGTGGTAGTAGTAGTTGTATAGTAGTACAAATAGTAGTAGTAGTAGTAGTAGTAGTAGTAGTAGTAGTAGTAGTAGTAGTAGTAGTAGTAGTAGTAGTAGAAGTAGTAGAAGTAGTAGTAGTAGTAGTAGTAGTAGTAGTAGTAGTAGAAGGAGTAGTAGTAGTAGTAGTAGTAGTAGTAGTAGTAGTAGTAGTAGTAGTAGTAGTAGTAGTAGTAGTGGTGGTAATAGAAGTAGTAGTGGTGGTGGTGGTAATAGTAGTAGTGGTAGTAGTAGTGGTGGTGGTGGTGGTAATAGAAGTAGTATTGGCAGTAGTATAGTAGTAGAAATAGTAGTAGTAGCAGTACGAGTAGAAGTAGTAATAGAAGTAGTAGTAGTAGTAGTAGTAGTAGTAGTAGTAGTAGTAGTAGTAGTAGTAGTAGTAGTAGTAGTAGTAGTAGTTATAGTAGATGAAAGTATATATAATAAACATTGGCGCGCATGATTATGCCATCTCTTACATGTCCCATTGGCATATAAACATCGCACGATCAATTTACTTTGAGATGGCGCCAACCTTGTGATTTTATTTCAATCTCATGAAAATTATAAGCCGCTTATTACTTTTTTAACATGTTTAAGCACTTTGCGTAGTTAATGTCGTACATTATGTTCTCCCACGTGCGACATTATGAAACTATGGAAATGTCGCATGTTTTGTCCGTTCTTTCGTTTTAGTAGAACAAGTACGAAGTTGATCGCTACGATTGCAGCAATATGCGTGGTGTTCTTTTATTACGCAAAGGCCTAATCTGATGAGAGCTTTAACGCCTTTATAACACAATTAAGTTTAGTTAATCTACATGTACACCATTCTTTTTCAAGTTTGTATTCTTGTTTAGATAAAATGAAACTTAGAATGCGATAGCGAAAGACATCTGTGGATATACTATCATAAACGACCTGTTGATATATAACCCATTTTTTATGGAATGTCGTGGAAATTTCTGGATAATACGTGTATCTATGTATTAAATCAAGGAAAGTGCTATAAATATGAATAAATCAGTTATTAGTATTGAATCCGTTAAACCGTAAAACGGCCAAATTCTAAATTTCACGAGGAACCATTAGATGAAAACATGACTGTTGTAAAAATCGAATGTGAGAATAAATGCTCAAGGTGTTATTCACATTTATTCTCTTTCCCGAAAATTAAGACATGATTTAAAAGGATATAGTCACATAATGGCAGTTATATAGAGTTACTCCGCTTTTCAGGAAATTTAAAAGGGAATTTTTTTTTTAAGGCAAGCAAAATTTTCGATATTTCAGGGGCAAATTAGCGTCGCTGAAACATGGGTTTTGGACCTCATTTAACCAACAGTTTAATATAGGCAGACCCTGTGTTTCGAAATCTTGTGACTATATTACCTACACTGTTAAAAAAAAGACTGTACAAAAAGCAATAACAGAATCATTATGTAAATTCACAAAACAGAAATTTTTCTACAATTTAACAGAACAGGTCTGTTTAAAAGGGGGAAAATTAAGCGTGTTTTATTAAAGGAAATGCATATCAATTCCCTGTGAGATTACGCAATCTGGTAAGATTACAGGTATTCTCGAGACTCTGATGTGGGAACTTCTTTGTTTTAAGGATAGATTTTCTAACAGTATAACATCATTGAACTACCAACTCCAAACGCCTTTACTCCCCCCCCCCCCCCCCCCCTCTCTCTCTTTCTCCCTCTTAATCCACACTTCCTATTCATCCTTGTTTCTGCCTCCGCCTCTCTCCCTCATACATCGCCATCCTTCTCAACACCCACCCCCTCCCCCCATTCCTGATCTTTATCTCTGCCTCTCTCTCTCTCTCTCTCTCTCCTTTTTCAGTATCTCTTGTCTTTCTCTTCCCGTTGTCTTTTCTTCTCTTATTACCTCTATCCATGTTTCATATTTTGTCAATGGACAAATAGGATTTAAGTAAAACGAATCTTTCATTATCTGTCGCTGCCTCTTATCTTCACAAATCACATACCTTTTTTAGTTTAGTTTTCACATATATTTTTCCCCAGATTTTATTTTCCTCCACACAATTATTTGATTAGTTCCCTTCGCTGCTCGTCTCTCAATGTTGTAAATCGTACATTCAAATAAACGGTCTCATGACAATCTGAATCTCAAGTTTCACAAATGTATTTTTTCTCAAATTATACATAAAACAATATAAGTTTAGTATGCTGACTTGCATATTGACTGACTTTGTCTTTGCCAGTGCTTATTACAAATCATACATTGCATTTCTTCTCAATACGTTTAGGGCCAGTCTTGGAAATTAAGATTTGATGTGGAATATGATGGATTCGTAGAACGGCGGGATTACTGTCAATTGCCATAGGCTTGCTGTATTGATGCAGCATCTGAAACGAAATGAAATGAGGGGGAGAATAATTATCGATACACTTTAAGAGAAAAAAATATTTACATAATAAGCCTACGAAACCAGAAATCCTTCCTAGAATATGTTTCAAACTAAAGTTGTTTTTTTTTGGTGAAATTACTTACGAATCTACGAGCAACTGAATGGTGGAATAAAGTGCATTTCTGAATTATGTTTAGTCGCATTAATAGCTGAAATTGAAATGCATGTAAGCAATTAGGTGGGTATAATGTATAGTATAGAGTGTCCAATTCAACCTTCCATGAAATTAAGTTGAATGAACGGCGGATTTTAAGCATTATTGGCAGACTACAGTATGCAAAACGTGTGGGTAAAATCTTCGTCGAACATCGTCTAGTAAATTCCTGTGCTCCCAAAGATTCGCAATCTGAAGGATTACTCCCGGCTGAAAAACAAAGCTATGACATCCTAAATTTTTGCATTATTTTAGAGAAACATTTTTATGCTTTACTTTAAAAATCAATAACCTCGTGTCTGTTATATTTTGATGACCATGAAAGTCCAGCACAACTCATTATTTTCGTCTAGGACTGTGGACAAATGACATATTTTGTCAGATCAGAAACTGACGAAATCGCGGTTAAGGATCACCAAATGTTGACAAAGACCTCCCACCTGTTCATTGTGATTTGACTTGCATTTTCAATAGATTTACTGCGTTCCTGAATTCGTTCTGCGACGCGGTACAACAACACTCTAATAAAGCTCCAGTTGCACCAACGAAACTGACTCCAAACCGACCGATAATTGTATTACATGGTTGGAAAAAAAAACGTGCTTTCGTCGATCTGAATGCGGTCGCGTCTATAATTATGACCCCATTTACACAATGGGTCGGTTTCATAGAATCGGCCTCAAGCCGCCTCAAAAATCGCGAAAGTGTGTTTACACGTAGCATAACACTCGCCTTCACGCCGCCTCGAAGGCGAACTCAAACCACCTCAAGAGGTGGAAAAATCAAGGCGGCGTCAGTCCTCTTGTGTGACGACACATAGGCCTACGTTCAAGGTAGCTATTAAACAAGAATAATTAATCGGCCTCGGCCACAACAATTGGCCAACCGCCCTTGTGATCGATTCATGTCAAGACTATTTTCTTAAATACTTACTTGCGCTTGTTTTAGTCAATAAGGTGAGGTTGGTCCTTGGTCCATTTAGACTGGTGTTCCCATATTCTTTGGGACGCAGTTGATGTAACGTCTTCTGTTGTTTCGCCTGTATTTGCGGTCACACACGCAGCTATCACCACGAGCGTTCTTACAATCTGTACATAGAGAGTTTATGATTTATATCAATGAATGTAATGAGATTTCCTAACTATGATTTCTAAAGCTTGATATCATATCCAGACCAACTTGCTGAATGTTTTTGTTCATTTCATTATTGAAATATGCCAAAAACCCTGTAATAATATGTAGGCCTACCGGAAAACAACGAGTTGTTGGAATAATGAGCCAAAACATTGAGAGGGCAAACACAGTGTATTGGGAAAATTTGTTTAAAAAAAAGTAATAAGCGCACACAAATGAAGACATTCTTATACGAAAAGCTTATTTTGCGATGAATTCATACAATTTATTTATTTAGAAAATATTCTCATAATTAACTCTTCATTTTTTCTCTCTTTTTTCTTGGTCGAGGAACTTTTCGGGGCTTATCCCCAAGCCCCCCCCCCCCTCCCACTCCATCTATTATAAGTACGTGCGATAAAATGCTACTCTTAAACTATGGCACTCGAGATAACTATCACAAAAACAGATAATCCATGTATATACATTACCCTCTAATTTTACTTGTATCGAAAACCTAAAACATTTGTGAGAAGGAGGCAATTGTTTTGCTACTCGTTGACATAATTACTGCGGCATGACTGTATCGAGCAGTGATCTCAGTGCTGTTCATTCAGATGGGTCTGTATTACAAGACTTATGTGCTCAGAATAATACATTATGGGTCAGTAGTTGAGGACCTGAGGTGGTGCTATTAAATACGTCTACTGGTTCATAATTTATTTACTTTAAAAATCCCGGAAACACTTACATTGACGAGTGGATACCATGCGCAACCCCCCCCCCCAAAAAAAAAAAAAAAAAAAAAAAAACACGTACAAATGATGTATTTTTCAAGATTGGGCACGTTACATATAAGAGTGTCAAAAACAATAAAATAATTTTTAAAAAGGGGTATCTATTTCGCTTGGAAAGCTACGTGTTTAGGAACAAATTTGTAAGGGTAAAAACACAACAAAAATAAAGGATGTACAATTGTACATTTTACCACCACAGTCAACACTATACGCGATTAAGAATCATACTTGCGCGAGGTGTGGGAGGTGGGGCCGTACCGGAATCCAATTACGTAGGTACCGTAAAGGTAAAACCGACGTCCGTGACATGTAACAATGAAAATATCGCTGTACTTGTTTAAGGGTTCATTTCATGGAATGCTTGCCAAGGGTATCGTTTTGTTTCCAATACGTGTTACGGGAGGGTTTCAAGCGCCAATACTTGTTAAGGGATGCATTTTAAGAATATGGAAAAATTCTTGTTTATAGGCTGTTGCGGATCCCATGTTCGCGCATGGTACCACTCGTCAATGGAAGTGCCCCCCCCCCCCCCGGATAAAATCAACTTACATTTGAATCGTCCCCTCTTCACCATGGGTTCACCCTCGTACAACATGGCTTCAAGGAGGTCGCTGTCATCCATCGAACGTTTGTCCATGAGGTCGAAGAGCTCGTCATCCTCCTCTAGGGCGACAACGGAAGCGACGACGAGGGCGAAGGCAAGGCAAACGTAGAAGAACTTCATGTTTAGGATTTGTGTGGTCTGTTGATAAATATTCATGAATGAAAACACAATACCAGGAAGCTAAAAATATGGCTCAAAACAGGAAAGAATAGAAATGATGGACTTTTTCTAGAATGGACATGTCACACCCACACAGCACAAATGATAGATGATGCAAAAATATTCATCATTTTTTAGGATTTCCTTCTTGCATTAACTGTTTAATGTGTTTTCTAAAGAGAATATTATCTCACAAAACGTACAGTGCCCAATTAAACCATTCTTCTCAATATATTAGCCAGAGGCAATGATTACCTCATTTTCCCCCTGGTCCATGTTATGGGGTACGAGACACCCTCTTCGATAGGTACCTGAACAAAATCTGTAAATCGAAGGGGGGCAAGGCAACGCACCCCCCCCCCCGTCCTAGATCACCGTAAATGACTGTATAGCATCTTGATCCAGCCACCATTAAAACATTTGATAAAAAGGGAACTAATTAATATTAAAGATAAAACTGACTATCAGTCATAAAGAATATCATCACTCTTTCTTTAAAAGAAAAGATTAAAGCAAGGATCATATTCAAATAACATTTGCCTATTTTCAATTGTTTAAGTGGGTGTACATCTCATCCTCCAACAATCCTTCATTATTATTTCCTATAAACCTTCAGCAATGAGCACAATATTCATAGCCATATAGCACTTACTACTTCGCATTTACATAAAACTGAGAAAAGATATTGTTACATACACTCAACAATCTTAAAGAAATAAATATTGGAGAAAAAAATGATATAAAAAGAAAAAAAATTATAATTTATAATGCACAATAATGATATATATAAAAAATATCTTCTACGAATAAACAGAAAACTGACGGCGTTAAGTATGGTTACTATTATCAAAAGAAGCCTACCCATTGGAGTTTTAATACTGATGAAATGTCACGTAGTTTACAGATCGAATGGACATTTTATTTCTTCAACACTACAATACGACAATCACATGTTCTGGTCTAGGCACTCGTGTCGTACCCGTATTTCAAACTCTGGTTTTATAAAGCTCTGGTCTAAAGACGTAGCTTAACTATGAATATAAAATTGTGACACCTATCTTTATACCGTAAAGATTCGATTTATAGCTCATCCGTTACTCAGATTATTTTTCTTCCCCATTGAAGCAGGATGAAAGTGCAAACCTAATATACCGACATTTACATGTAAGAAACACACATAGTAAACAACATTTTGAAATTTTCGGCTTTCCATAACCTTAATACAAAGTTAGGCCATTGCCTAAGTTCAACAAGACTTTAGAATACGATCCATAGACACAATCGAGTACTTAAACACTATATTTCGGCATTAAGAATTGTTTCGTAAGTGTCAGCTGGCAGTGATGAATAAAAAATGCTATTGGAATCGAATCACATGCATTCTCACTAAAAATTATATATAACAAACGAGGAAAGGAAAATAATTCAACTCACCCTTGAATTGCTGCTCTGTTCAAGTGTTTCTTCACCGGGATTGATGGCACCAACGTCGAATTGTCTTCCCTTTTATACATTTTTCCTCGATCTAATTTCTGCGAGGCGGGAATAAAGTTGAATTAAAACTCATGAATGGAACCAAATTGTCTGTCAACATAAACGTATTACAGGTAGTCAAGTACGAGGATGCACGCTCGAACGAACGCGAGGAAAAGATAATGATGGGGAAGGAATAATGAATTAAAAGATTATTAAAATGTCATGTCAGCACTGGTTATTGTAAAATCATTAAGGATACGTTTTCAGAGAAGGCGCGGTTACGAAAAAGGCGCCATGCGACGGGGTTCTGTCATAGATATTGTATAATCATAGTTGAACAAGATTATATCGTTTCCGGTAGCTGCAGATTGACACAAACTTGAGTTAATTAGCCTTAACCAAAGCCTAATGATACCAAACATTATAAGGAAAATAAAGCGAGACCATCGTAATAAAGTTAAGGGATGTAATATTAGTTATCGCCGTTATTCTTTCATTCTTTTCTCTTGTATTATTATTTATCAAAATGGTTGTCGACATTTTATTTTTCAAAGTTTCAGCATTTCATTTCAAGTCTAGGTTAAAAAATAAAACACCAGTGCAATGAACAGGGATGTGATGAGATGCATGGGTCGATACACCTTTCGATTTTGGTGGTCAGATAAACAGAATACAGATTGCAATGTGTCACGCCTGGCTAGTTACAACGGTCACTCGGACAAACGGCGATGACCATTACTAATAATACTTGACCTTATATAAGACGGTTCATCCTATTTATCTATTAACACCTCCCCCTTACATGCCTTATGTCGCATTTATCGTGATGTGTATTCTCAGCCTGCCATTTGTAGCTCCATCCAAACCTTAGCTATTTAGCTATTATATATAAAAATATATGTGTGTGGGTGTGAGTTTTAAAAACAGAGAAATCAAGGAAAATTTCATTAAAATAACGAAGTTATGACACATTGAAACTTCGCGTATTTTTTTTTGTAAAATAGATTTATGCATATTCTTCTTGAATGCTCTAAGAGCAAAATATTATTTGCTCATTTCGTATTTTATTTTTTAAGAAATTATATTAATTCACATTTCTAGCTTAATAAACGGAAAATGTTGGACTGGCAACTGATTTAACGCATTAGATATTCATTGCTGCAACTTATTTTATTATAAGGGAGAAATACCATACACCCATATGTGAAAATATAAAATAATTGTGATTTCATGTAATAACATGACAAAGGGGAAGATGGGTGTGACTAATCACTCCACCTAATTAATATTCATGACGACGTACATACACCTAGGGAACTTTCCATATTAAAAAAATTGTGTCCGACAAGTTGACAGATCTGGGGTCCTGTGCAGAAAGAATTGCGTTTAAATCCAAGTAAAAAAAAAAAATCTTAAGTCCCAAATGCGCGCTGTTGATTGGTTGAAAATCAAGTTACGCGTGATTTTTAGAGTTGCGATTGATTGCAACTCTTTCTTCAACGGGATCCTGACAACCTTCCTTTAGGATAACTTCTTCTATGGTAACTGTCCGATAGAGTTGGACTTATCGGATAAAAATCCCACTTTCCACTTGCTAGATGTTGCAAAATATTGTAATGCTACAACTTCTTCATATTTTTTCAGATTTCGAAGATTTTTTTTATCATTTTGCTCGTTCTCGATTCAGATATAATAAGTTTCGGCCCGCAGTACCTCTATATAAGATTTAATGTAAGCAACGGTAAATGTAAGCACAGCCTCAGCAACATGGAAAGATACTTCTAGAAACTATTTAGAGAAAAAAATATGATTCCTCATGTTTCTTGGACATAGATAAACCGTATAGATCTTGGGGCTCTTTGTAATACCAACTTATAAACCATCGCTCGACTTATAACAAAATAATGGCTATTTTTTGCCATTAAAGATCCAAGAAGATTCACTATCATCAATTAAAGAAGAGGAGCGAAAGAGACGTAGGCAGATTTGCTTCAAAATAAAGTAGTTAGTCACTGTGCCTTATGTGATTTTCGTGCCTACTATGAACTTTTGTTTCTTAAACTAAATATGCTTGATATGCAAGGTACAAGACACAAACCAGGCATTTCATTTTGTCTTCGGAAACATGATGATTACAAAGAAATTCGTTTTCCTAAGGTATAATTATAGTAAGATAATAGACATGTATGAACAAAACAAAGAAACAAATCATTTGCTCAGGTAATTGTTTCTCAAAATTAAGACACTTGATATACAAGAAACACCTTATTTGATGTTTATGCCCACTCTGAACATTTGTTTCTCAAACTGAAAATACTTCATATACAAGATACAAGATATTTTGTTTTGTCTTCGGAAACATGATGACAACAAAGAAATTTGTTTTCCACTGGTATGATTAGTAAGATGATAGACATGCATGAACAGAACAAAAAAAAGAACAGATACTTTACTCAGGTAATTGTTTCTCAAAATTAAAATACTTGATATGCATAAGATACCTTATTTGGTTTTCATGCCCACTAGGAACTTTTGTTTCTCAAACCGAAAATACCTGATATACAAGATACAAGATATTTTGTTTTGTCTTCGGAAACATGATGACAACAAAGAAATTTGTTTTCCACTGGTATGATTAGTAAGATAATAGACATGCATGAACAGAACAAAAAAAACAAATACTTTACTCAGGTAATTGTTTCTCAAATTTAAAATACTTGATATGCATGATATAAGATACCTTACTGATATACACAATGTTTTATTTTGTCTTCGGAAACATGATGATTACTCACTGGTATAATTATAGTAAGATAATATACATACATGAACAAAAACAAGCCTCAATCAGATACAAGAAAACATTTACATGCAAGCTCTGCTTTTCATGCAGGTTCATTCATATTTCACTTTATTTACTGCCATTATCTTTGTATTTTTCTATGTAACCAAATGTATTTCTTGTATTATGTTATTATTTTGTTATCCTGTGAAGTATGAAAATAAATTCAATTCAATTCAATATTCTTTATAAATTTTCCCATAGGATTAATTCCCTTCAGACTCGTTAACACATCACTGCCTGGAAAATATTCGACCGTTATAGAATAATGAGATCCATAATTGCAGTACTTGTCGTAGAAAGAATGTCTTATTTCCGAATGTACGAACAATTAAGTTTCGTTTACTTTCACGCATAATAATGCACCCTTTATTTGTAATACACTTCTTCATAGAAACCCTGAACGAGTAATGCCAGGGCTTATATTAAAAGGAAATTAAAGTCAAATCGGTTAACACATGCCTAATCCCTAGTCATGTACTTTTCATACAACAGTTTGCTCTCTCCTTACTTATATTCATAATCAGAATACATTTTGTAAAATTCACTCACTTCGTATTGTTTTATGATTACTTATCTTCAAAATTCTCTATTGTAAAATGTTAAATTGTGGTCTGGAGAACAGCCTTGTCAAGTTATTTTTTTACCATAGCTTTAACCGAATTCCAAATAATTACTTTTCGTTGTATGTGAATTCAATGCAAATATATTGTTTATGTCAATTTGTATATTTTATTCAATGGAATGAACAAATCTTGAAAAGGAGGCTCCTGTGAAATAGTGCCTCGGTCAATTATCGACATTTAATGGTCTATTGATTTTTAGTGCACAATGCTAATTGGACATGTAAATCACCATGATGGCAGTACAGCTGGGGTGTTTAGATGGTCCGTGCGGAGTTGTAGGTGAGGCAACGACCGCAATGTCTGATAACCATTTTTGACATCTTATCAGCTTATACGAAGTGCATTTTATCCATATGGGTTATATAATCTTTATTGGATAATAATTGCTTATTTTGTTTTGAATAGGTGCGGGGGGGGGTTCTCATGAAACAGATAAAAAATAATCTCGCTCCCCCTCCCCCCCCCCCCTTCTCCCCTGTCGCACCTTTCCCATTTATTTCCCACATTCCTTATCTTTCTCTCCTATCTGTGCTGTAGTACGAATTATTATTATTATATTACATGTATATTATTAAGTGCTATATACTGGTATATTGTTATTGTCTTTTCAAACTACGTATACATGTCTTGTATTCGATGAAGCGGAATTCATTTTCTAGGGGGGGGGGGGTTCAATGGTAGTGTCGATCGACATATACACTTTAAAACACAGAGTAGAATTTTCCCCAACATTGACTAGAAAGGGAATATTCATGTTTGCTTCGGCTGGGTTTATTTTTCTTACCCCATATTGGGCTATTCTAACGCAACATTGCGTAGAATTTACACAATATTTGGAATATTTTTACCCAACCAACATGCATGCTCAATATTGGGTAAAACTTTTTTATAGTGTACATATTAACGCTGGACAATTAATGTTATGAACATGAGAGGGATATGACCGCTTCGGGATTCACCTACTATCTGTTAGACATCGTTCATTCGAGATAAACAAACAAACTCAACAACATGGCCCGAAAGTTACGACGAAGATATACATGTAGGCGGTAAATTCAACTTTCCTACTCAAACAGATTTCATCATCTCATCAATCTCTTTGACTTCTTGAATATCCCCTCTAAATTTGATGACTAGACTAGATCCCGACTTTGTCATAGATGCATGTTCTGCCTGGTCTTTGGTAAATGTTTGAGTAGTTTGACGATCTCGCAATTCACGAACCCCTGCTGCAAAACAAATTTTATTTTTGGTATTGGTTTGTGCGGAATTGAGACTTAAAACATCAATTATTCATGAGCCTGTATTGTATCCCATCCCCAGCTCGCATCCACTTTACGTCATTCTCCCATCGTGGAATATTGATTTCTGTGTCCATTCACTGCGCCCGTTCTTGCTCAAGAAGTAATCTATTTATTTTTCTGCGATCAGATTCTCGCGTCTAATCATTCGCTGTATGTGCACACCGGGAAAGAGAGCCGTCCACATTTTGTGTTTCGAATGTAAACAAGGGTTAAATCTGCCATAATGGCGAGATGAAATATTTACTGATGTTATCTTCCTTCTCGTGCCATCCTTTTGAAGCGTGTAATTCCATTTCGAGCATCTGGAAATGCGTTCGCACGCCAAAATCGTTGAATGGTTTCTTCGCTTCGGACGCCACTGAATTACACACGCATTCGCCGGTACTGTAACGTCGCACACATACACACACACACACACACTCGCTCTTTCCATCGATACCCACACACATCCAACCTCGCATGAGCGCTCTCCCATTAAAACGCACACTCCGGGTGACTAGCAGGAGAGAGGGCATTCTTATGCATCGAGGGTGGCGTGCACGTTGAAATTGGTGAGCCGTATCCAAGAAAGCACGGAAAGCATCATTTTTTGGATAATACCATTTGGAATATATTCATGAATACCTCGCATCCTCTAAGGCCTATTCGTTTACTCTGAGGAATAGGTTCATACATCACTTACACGGGAAAATACGCCAACATGGATGCGTATGGATTCTCTTATAAGGCTCCGCAATGGAAGGCAAAATTAAAATCATCTTGTCAAGGTCTCTTCGATATATATTCTGCCGTGCAGGATTTCATCGTCCCGAAGTATTACTACGACCGCTCGAATAGGTAAGTATCCTGAAAGATTATGTTGAAATGCTCATGAAAACAATGGTCATCTATATAGTGTGTATATTTTACACGTCGTTCCGTCTTGTGATTGTGTTTCCTACATTACTAAATAGGACTTATCGGTTCAATAGAAATTGAAGTTGATATCTTGCTAAGATGTGAAATAGTCACGGCCAGTGGTTGCTGAAGTGTGGTGTCTCCAGGATCGCATTTTCGTGTTCGCTGGTGATGGTTAATATGTAGAAGTGGTTCGGTATAGTATAGAAATGAGTGTCAGATGAAGTGAAATGTCACGTGGAGTGGCGAAAAGTATCATTGTAAGAGACATTTTCGTTGACTCTGTGAAAATGCCTTTAAAATCACAGCAATGGATAAAGACAGTAGAGATGGGTAATATTTTAAACAATGATGGCGCTGAGGGATGATGGGGGCGGATATGGTGATGATGATGATGATGATGGTGGTGGTGGTGGCGGTGTTGGTGCTGGTTGTTGCGGTGATGATCATGATGGTGGTGATGATGGTGATGATGATGGTGATGATGGTGATGATGGTGGTGGTGGTGATGATGGTGATGATGATGGTGGTTGTGATGATTATGATGATGATGATGGTGGTGGTGGTGATGACGAGATGAGATGACGATGTATCGATAATGGTAATAATGATAATGATGGTGATGATGATGATGACAACGATGATGATGGTAGCTGTTACATGGATGATGACATCATGACAGTGGTTGAGGCATTAAGAATTATGAAGATGATAAATGCCGATAGTAGTGATTCCAATGGTGAAAATGGTGATGGCCGTTGCGTGATGGTTACGATGACTAATAGCGGCAGGGATGATGAGGAGGAGGATGCTGATAGCAATAATAGGGATTTTTGGCAGAAGGAGAACGATTTCAGGAACATAAACAATGTATTATGAAATGCCCTTCATGACAATGAAGTCTTTGCAATAGTTGGTAAATGGAAACAGCACTTTCGCCCTGTACTGACCGCAGAAGAACGTTGTTAGCGCTAAGAGGCCTTGTTCCAACCGGCAATGAGGCCGCGATTCCTAACATTACAACACTGCGTTACTTCCACATTGAAATAAATGCTTTGATTTCACAATCTAAAAGATGTGACTGGGCTTGCAACGTTTCTGTGTGGCAGGTACTGCATTCTGGACCATTTTGCATTTCTTCTTCAGCTTCGAAATCTAAAACGAAACTGCTCTCTTGAGCCACCAACTTCGACAGAGGCCTCTCAGCTTTTCGTAAGGACATGACTTGCATGTTACCACTGTGTTCTAGGATTCGTTCTTTGTTGCTGTGCGAAAAATCCCTGATGATGTTGGTGGTGATCATGGTGGTGATCATGATGATGATGATGATGATGATGATGGTGATGATGGTGGTAGTGGTGGGTGTGATGATAATGATGGACAGTGGTGGTGATGGTGGCCATTGTGATCGCGGTGATGGTGATGATGGGGATGATGGTGATGATGGTGATGATCATGATGATGGTGGTGGTGGTGGTGGTGGTGATGGTAATAATGGTGGTGGTGGTGGTGGTGGTGATGATGATAATTATAATGATAATGATGGTGATGATGATAATGATGTTGATGGTGATGATGGTGATGATGATGATGGTGGTGGTGGTGATGATGGTGGTGATGGTGATGCTGATGATGGTGATTATGCTGATGGTGATGATGGTGATGATGATGACTTTGATCATGACGATTATTTTAGGGACTTGCTGACCAATGGCAAATTAAGGACGAATTTCATCACAAAGAAATAATTATTTACTCTGCTTCAAAGTCAATGGAAAGATAAGGGTGGTGATTGCTCTTCCATGACAAAACAATTCATTTAAAAATGATTAATGCAAAATTTGCCACATTTGCTAAACATTGAGAGGTTACAGTTATCCCAATTCAGCATTTAATAGGTGACAAACCGCGCTAATGTACCACTTCTTTTCTTCTATCAACAATATCACAGTTAACGTGTATCCTTCAGTTGGCGAAAATCGTGATTATAATATTTTCACTTAACACCAGATAGAATACCGTGAGTGACTAAAAGATTATGTGAATTAAGATATTGAGATTTTATTTATCACTCTCGCTAGATACATTAGATAAACGACATCTCTGTAAGGGATTTGCAGGTTACGTATCTAGATACACACTTGAGAGATAATGTGTATATAGGGTCATGTTAAGCTTACGGAAATAACCAATAGTGTGATTTCTCAGGACAAATAAAAACAGATTTTCAAACTTCTCTTTTCAATTTACATTTCTCATTTCGGTCATTTATCTACTTCTTCGACGGTATTCAGCAGGATCCATAAGTCAGGATGTAGTGCTAAGGAAATTTATTGGGTGCTCATCTGCAGTGCAAACTTGTTGGTGCTTTTAGCTATACTAATTTATTCCTAATATATCCTTGTCTCTTTCGATCAAGAAAGAAAAGTAAACATTTATTGCTTTGCATTTCCACCCCTTCGTTTGAACTCAAATGCAAATTGTACAGTCGAAATGAAGAAGTTTTATTAAAAACCCATAAGAAAACACGCAAAATGAAATTCCAACCACTAGACCGTGTGGATATTTTAACTGAGGTCTGGCCCTTTGGGCAAATATACTTTGAAAATTGAAAAGCAATTATGATAACTGGAGCGTGAGATCCTTAATGCATAACGTAAACCTCTGTAATGTGATTTCCGTGGTGTTGCAGATTTTATTTATGGTCTACATGTATCTTCGTCGGTCTCTGAAGAGATAGAGATAATAAAAAAGGGGTAGGGGTGGTAGCGTATACTATATTGCATAGTAAATCTTGTTTGGCATGTTTGGGAATGATGTGGGGAACTCCATCTCATTATCCTGAGTCATATTTCTCGTCCACTGTAATATAATTCACTTTAGTTATCAATGACACCTCCTACCCCCCCCCCCCCTTGCAATAATATTTTTGATAATTTCAGTGAGTGAATTCTTAATTGAAATTCATTTATTTATTAATTAATTATTTCTGTTTTCTTTGGACAGGGTGGTCTATTCAGTGCATAAAAACTGTTTTCGAGAGAGAGAGCCGTATAAAATACATACAACAATCATAATATAATGGTGAACAATTACAGAATTAATGAAAAAGGAAAACTACATATAATATAAAAGAAATGAAATTAAAAAGCATGCATGTCAAATTAGCAATATAAAATAGAAACATAGAGTTTTCGAAATGTAACGATAAAATGGAAACTACGTGAACATTAAAATAAAATGAAATAGGCGATAATGATCATGCTACTGGTATGAAAATAAAACAATTTTAGATACTGAGAAAAGGACACTCAAATGATACTACAATTTATTAGTTAGATATAAAATAAACAATATTATTTAATTGGAATCCAACTCAAATAAAAACTTGCTTTTATAAGAAAAAGAAAAATCAGACAAATTGATTGGTGAGAGTTTGAACAATATTGGACAAACAACAAGAAAGTTATAAATTTTTAAAAATTGTAAATATTGGTGATCGCTATACCAATGCAGACTTTAAATTTGCCGCACACAGGATGTCATATAGTGATGTAAGGCGAGGACTACTCTTCCATTTACTCCAATACATATTATGGCTAAAATGTCATTTTCCCCCAAAAGTTTTATTTCAAATTGTATTTTATCTTTCATGAGGACATAAAACAATATACTACCTAGGTTATATTTAGATTATTATTATTACTGTTGCTATCTTTACATTTAGATCTTGAGCTTAATCATCATGATGGTGTTCAATGAAAAGATAATAGGTCTATAATAGCGTGGCACTAGGTTTGGTCAATTTGGTAAAAAGTAAATGGTAACTTGAACACAATTTCCAGGTCAGTATTCTGAACTATTTTGGTTTGCTTTTATTGATTCGGTCATTGGTCAGGACAACGTATTCAATTGGGAAAATGCTTCTTGTGGGCTTTTTCTACAATTATTTCTCTTTTATTCGTATATATATAGCACAGTTAGATTGGCTTCAGCCATTAAATTTTATCTAATGTCGTGACATTATTCAGAAGCTACGAATAAACATTGCGTCTAAGGTTATGTCTGACAAATCTGATTTAATAAATACACGATAAAAACGTTCAAGTTTTGTTCAACGCTGCTTACGGAGTATTACGAACCTTAGGGTCATGATGCTTAGGGTATTTGTTTAAACAACTGTTTGAAATCTTAAGCAACAAAGTTATTTATATACTTAATTCTCAATTAAACTGTTCAACAACTCCAGGTAGGTTCATGTAGTGAACAACTTTGTATTCAATCGCGTTTTACTTTGGATCATCCCACATTTCCTGGCGTACATAAATCATGACGCGATGAAAATGCATATAATATTCGTTTAGTAAGGATTTAAGTCCCGTTAACACTCTAGTACACCCGTGAAGGAGGGAGAATGAACTTTCACATTTTGATCGGCGGTGTTCTCCCGCGTTTCTCACCGTTTGCGACTAATAGGAATCCATTACTGACTAGATTTGACGTCAGATATTGAGCGCTGCAGTCAGCTCTTATGCTGCATTAATTGTTGTTCTGAATATGAATGATTTAAGCAGATGTGACGTATTTGTACTTGATGCGTTATACAGCATATATCGTTTCAAAGAGTTATACATCATTTCTATTTTCTTTTTCTCTCTCTCTGATGATTTTATTTTGTAGATTTTTTTTATTAGGAAGGTGTTTGCAGCATGGTTGCAGTGAAACTATTTATATCAAACATGTTTTATAAATGGGTAGAGCGGTATTTTAGGTAGACGTTATATGAAACACAAGCCGATTTCATGACCATTACTGGTGCCTTGAAATAAAATTCCGTAAAATATATTAGGTTGGTTTAACAATTGAATGTACATCACTTTGATTAAAACCAAATGCGTACTGAAAAATCAAAGGGGGTGGGGCAAAGCTTGTGATAACCTCTTCATATCACCCCCCCCCCCCTTCATCATCCTTTTCTTATTTGTTTTTCTTTTGTTTTGCTTTCTTCTGTCTATCTATGCAATATGATGTGATTCTATGCGATTTATAATTTAACTTATACTTAGAACTCATTTATATAATTAAATCCATCTTAATGAAAATATTTGTGTAATTTAATCTATTATATATTGAATGATTGTTTTTTTTATTATGTACTCTTTGTAAAATATCTTTGTATGTTCTTATATTTTGTAAACATGTATATTTCAGCCACTGGCTGCCAAGCGTGTATATATTGCTAATGCCATTACTATATTATACTATACTATACTATATAACTTAAGAAATCATATTGGGCAGTCGCCCTGTGCTCAGCCTGCGCCGGTCCTGAACCAGTATTATGACTTTGTGTATGATTAATGTGTTTATTTAATTTATTTTTAAATTCATGTCACTTTTTTGCACCTCTCGACGCCCTTGCAATATAGACTGTAATGTATACATTGTAGATGACGTGCAAAGTCCTTAATTATATGCATTGAAAAATCACGGTTCTTTTTAATGCATGGGGTATCCAAGCGCAGTAACGGTCTGTTAAAACGAAATGCTGTAATGCTTATCCAGTGGAAGACATAAATAAAGTGATTATTGTAGATCATGCAGATAGACTGCTGCTTTAGGTGGATGGGTGTTATATATTATTTCACTTTTTTGTTCAAGGAATTACCGAATAAAGCTGTTGAGATTTCTATGACTTAAAACTTTCATGAAACAATAATAATCTACATGTTGTTTTAAGTGAATAAACTGACAACACTGAAATTAAATATCCGAAGCAACCAAAGACTAACACACAAATATATATATATATATATATATATATATATATATATATATATATATATATATATATATATATATATATGTGTGTTAAGCAGTGTATATAGGCATCCCGTTCACCAACACAAGGCAGGACAATAATACATCCTCTGGAACTACTAATTTCTCTATAGACTAAATAGCGAAGGACAACCGTCCAAATAAAACTTGGACATTGACCACTTAAAGGGGAAGCTTACCAGACGTCCAGTATGGTTGGAAAACAAAAACAAACCACAAAAGGATGTCAGAGGGTCTTCAGCCGTCGGTTATCTAGTTATACTTATGGATGCATGCAGGCGGGTAGTCGTGTGAAATAACCACTTTTGAATAACCATGATCATACTAACACTCATAAGATTATGAAAGTAACTTCGAGGGACAATCACTTCAACATGTTTGTTTAATTGCAATTTATAGTTCACCTTTGATGCAGCAGTATGCACCTAAACTCCCCATCCACTGGCAGATCAAGGGGGCGGGCACAGCCGACCCGTGACACCCCCCCCCCTCTCCTCCCCCTTGAGAGGCACAATTAAAATTTGTAATGTAAAAATGCCATTAAAACAGAAGTGGGCCCCTCCCCCTTTGACAGTGAAGACCTTTCTCCCTTCTCAATTTTCTCGGGATAATGTGCCACCCCCACGGGGAATCCTGGATCCGCCCCTGTCCCCGTCCCGTCCTGATCGCACTCCCTTTTTTGTTAAGGAATAAATTGTTTCTTTTCTGATTTGCGAGTGTGAGGCCACATACAGCCATATCCGAATGTGCTACCTCACCCCCTCCCCCATGCAGTTGATGTTTGTATTCTACACTACGGATCTGAGTAGAAATCAAAACAGACCATTATTTATCGAAGTATTTACATTTAATCTTTAAACTGGTGGTTTCCATGGTGGTTAATTGGTCTAATCGAATGCATTACTCAATGTAGACAAAGCTATTCTGATGATAAAACTTTGGTTTAGCCCTAGTTTAAACGAGAATTTTAAACACCAATTATATAGACGTGCTGGACTCCATAATATTTCTTCCATATTCGTGGTGATTGTTATTAATGAATATTTTTTGTATTTTCCTATCATTCCATTTTATAACTCAATTAATTTTTTACAACATTTTGCAGCAGAATAGGAATATTTAATAAACATTGATGAATGCATGAGTTGACAAATGGCACTCGTTGTACAGGGTGTTATAAGTGTGGTCTGAATTAACCCGGGTTTAACTAAACCATGGCTTTCCGAATAAGAATACCACCTTAAAGGTTTTTAAAATGGAACTTTGGAAGATAAGTTTTTATGGCCAGTGTGATGGAAAACCGGAAAAAAATATCGTGAAATCTTATTAATTGATTGATACATTATCAATTTCAGAAATATTCCAATATATTTTTTTCTGCCAGTTTTTGTTCATCGAAATAATACACGAACCGATCGTGGCATTGTAAATTGGTGTTAATGTATAACCTTTACAACTTCCCAAAATAGTCCCAGTTAGATTGAAAGCCATCAATAATCGACACTTCTCCTATCCCTGGATTATCTCGTCCATATGCATGTCATCCCCGCCCACCCCCTAATTTAATCTTTTTCCATCTCTCCTCTTACTCTCTCTCTCTCTCTTTCTTTCTTTCTTTTTCTTTCTTTTTCTCTTTCTTTTTCTCTTTCTTTTTCTCTTTCTTTCTTTCTTTCTCTCCCCTTCCCTTTCCGCGGGGTGTCTGTGATTATTACCCGATGCCATCAATTAAAGGTCAAGTCCACCTCAGAAAGATGTTGACTTGAATCAATAGAGAAAAATCAAGCTAGCATAACACTGAAAATTTCATCAAAATCGGATGTAAAATAAGAAAGTTATGACATTTCAAAGTTTCGCTCAATTTTAACAAAATAGTTATATGAACGATCCAGTTACATCCAAATGAGAGAGTCGATGATGTCACTCACTATTTCTTTTGTTTTTTAATGTTTGAATTATACAATATTTAAATTTTTACGAATTTGACGATTAGGACCTCCTTGCCTGAAGCACAAAATGTTAAAATAATGGAATTCCACGTGTTCAGGGAGAAATGAAACTTCCTCTCACATGACAATGACGAGAAAATAAAAATATTTCATATTCCATATAATAAAATACAAAAGACATAGTGGGTGATGTCATCAGTTCCTCATTTGCATATACCGACCGAGATGTGCACATAACTGTTTTGTGAAATGAAGCGAAATTTTAAAGTGCCATAACTTTCTTATTTTACATCCGATTTTGATGAAATTTTCAGTGTTATGCTTGTTGATTTTTTCTCTTTTTATTCAAATCAAGTTTTTGTTGGGGTGGACTTGACCTTTAACTTTCTGCCCATGTTCTTTATAACATGTATGACCTACAATTCTTTATTCCTTCTTTTTTCATTTATTCTCCTCGCGTCTTTTTCTCCCATAAATCCCATATATATATATATATATATATATATATATATATATATATATATATATATATATATATATATATATATATATATATCTGTGTGTGTGTGTGTGTGTGTGTGTGTGTGTGTGTGTGTGTGTATGTACCAGCGATTTTAATTTCCTTACATTGTTTATTGTCCCTGTCAAGTCCTATATATTTTAGACACTATTTATATTCATATTTTTTTTCAACTTGCAGCTTATTCAGTTTACTGATCAAGATATGAATTTGTTTCTAAAATAACAACAACAACAACTTAGACACCTTTCACAATGGTGTATCGCATACACAAACATGACGAAGGCACGCAGCATGCACCATAGGGCCCATGGGGGTATCAAAGTTAGGTGAAAAACTGCACTTTCTAGGGCTATTCTTTGCCTAGATAATGCCAATTGTGATTCTATAGACAAAATGACTATTTCTATCAATACAAGGAAATAAGAAAACTTTCTTCTGCCTATATTGACAATGGCACGAAAGAATATTTATCTTGTGTTTCTAAAGTTGGCAAGGCCTCTCTATATTAGCTGCATGACCACGCGGTAAAAAAAAATCAAAGCTAATAGAGCCCCCATACAGCTACGTGATTTTGTGATTGATGTTTATCATTTGATGCAATGAGTGACACAGCCAATCTTCAGAATCAGTCCAACGATCAATTGTTGGCCTTCGTGTTACCGGGCCTTGCTAATCGAGGCGGCCATTCTGATAGGAACTTCTTAATTATTCATTTCCAATTACACTATGGATAAAGTCTGCTCGTTTTTTCCATATGACACACTCAAACTTTTTCCATTAAAGGGCTTACGAACCATGCAGCAGTCTTAAATAGCATCACCTCAGGTCCTCCACTACTCATATCTGGCTAGGTTCATTACCCGAAATGCAACGTTCTGAGCTGTGAAGTCTCGTAATACGCACAGGCCCACCTAAAAATGATAGCACATTAACTCTCTATCCATTATTTTCATACCGCGATAATCATGATAATTGTAGTGTTAATAAGTAGCAAAACTGATACTTTTTTTAAGTAATGAGTTTCTCTTACAAATACGATCATACGCTAATTTATTCTTTTATGATTGTGTGGAGGAGCCGTCGTGTAGTGGTTCTGATTTTCGCCTTGTAAACAGAGGGTCGTGTGTTCGAGTCCTGCGGCGGTCTGGCGTCCATTGGCAAGGCGTTAATCCACACTTTGCAACTCTCGACCAAGTTGCTAAATGGGTAGGATGTGAAAGTCAGTGTCCAGTTCCGATTTATACCGGCGACTGACTGGAATACTTTAGGGAGTTATGTACATTTATTGTGAGTGGGAATGAATGATTGAATCCACTGACCGGGTTAATAATAATATCTGTGAAGCGCTTAGACGCGTATTAATATATATGTATATATAAAAGCGGAATTATTATTTTAAGTAGTTCTAATATTTACCTCAAAGGGTATATTCCAATACTTGGTATTCATAACTTCCAGTCAGTGAGAGCCCTGGGGAGTGTGTCATCAACTTCCGACAGTTTTTCAGCTCATTGATTCTGAGTGGCTGAGAGGCACTCTTACCATAGACATAGTAACTGTCGGATAAAACTTCTGACAAGTCTTTTCATGAAACGGTGTTGGCCACGTTTAGTCCACCCCTCTTTAGTTTTAATGGTAGGTGAACTCTCAGTTGGACTTCAGTACCTATTTCGTCTATGAAACATTTGGTCTAATATCAATTTATCCTATTTACTACTGTAATGTGTTTGAGTTTCTGTTGGGCCTATAAGCATACCACTTTGTCGAATATTCACCTGTTCTAATACCATTTATTCTGTTTGGTTAGACGAATTGCTTTCGGACCTGATTTTCATTATTTTAACAATGCGAAATTATGATAAGGAGGCGAAGTAAAATGTCGACCAATTGGGTATTATACTATGAGAATTAGACTATTTATTGGGTATGGCCTGTGCCTATTATAGACTAAGTCTAGTGTATATCAAACGTCAATTGACAGGAGAGCAAATGGTATTAGACTTATACCTGCGAAGAATCAGACTAATATTGTTTTATAGACCAAAAAACCACCTCTTAAATTTGCCGCATGCAGGGGCTACCTCCCAATGGGCATGATGGGAAAATGTGGCTAGCCCATTTCTGAATTTTACATGAATTACAAGTGATCCAAGAATTTAGAAATCAATATAAGAGAAACGAACAAGGGATGAATTATGAAACATTGTAAAAAAAAAAAACCCATATGCCTCACCTGGTCATGCTCGTCCGAGTGCAGCACAATGTGGCTGGGACTCGAACCCACGTCCCTCAAATTGAAAGACGAGAGTCTTAACTATTAGACCACTACGCCCCCACTTATCATGAGAGCTATTTCTTGAGTGGAATGATTTGATGCTTTTTTTCTTCAATATTTCTTTGTAAGCAAACTCGGGGGGGGGGGGGTCAACCCATTTATGAGACCCTGAACTGTGAAATCTTAAACCCGCTCATTGAAATATCTCAATATCAATCTGACATGATCAGTTATTCAAATCATATCAGTTCAGAACATCCTTCGTTTTGTACTTCAAAACCTTACAATATTATTTTATTCTTTTTAGTAATGTGACTCGAAAATTCACTTGTCTTGTCCACAATATCGGGCACTGTGCCGATCAATAGCATCAATAAGTGATTAAAATATCAATTTTCCACTTCAAATGCGTCCCCGAGTGGGGCATGGACGACCTTCATTTCACGGCAGAATGATCAGGTAGAAATACTTTCCTTACCCGTCTCAGTTTCACATGAAGTGCTGGGATTATGTATAATTCATTTGTTATGATACCCAATGCAACTAATTTGATAGATTATTTTTATCACACGGTTTTGAGAGCCAGTATGAAGCTAACATGACTAATATATCCTGATTGTTATGCTGCCAGCTCGTCCCCATGCAGAAATGAACGATAAACCCAATGATGTGTATTAAATTAACCAAGGCAGCAAAAGCTTTTAGAAGGTTTATTTTTTTCTTAATGAAGTCTTGTTATTCCAAGAAGACATCTGCCACACCTGTTTTTGAATGCATGCGATAATCAAGAGAAATTGGTTTCCCAAACAAAGTTGGTTTTTTTATACTTATGGATGTGATGGTGTAGGTATTAGCGGATGAGATTGGAATTATTTTTAGTTGCCGGTGTTTATACTTATTCTTCTTATTATTATTATTATTGTTATTACTATTATTATTATCATTATTATTTATTACTATTATTATTATTATCATCATCATCATTATTGTCGTTCATATTATTATTATTATCAATAAAGTATTATAATTATTATCATTAAAATGCCCTATGGATTGAAAAATCAATCTCTGGAGGGGATTTTCGTGTCTTTAAAAATTCAAATGGATTATTATGGAAAAATGTTATTATTATATATATATATATATATATATATATATATATATATATATATTATTATTATTATTGGCAAAAACGAAATTGATATGAAGAAAGAATGTAATTTTTCTCGGGATTGTGATAATGATGTTGACGGTGCTATGATAGTTAATAGTTGTAGTCATGATGGTTCTCGTGTTAAAGTTGTTAATGATGACGGGGAGGAGGAAGAGAAGACAAGGAAGGAGAAGGTGAGGATGATAATGATGATGGTTATGTCATGATGACGATCATCATCGTCTTCTTAATGTCGGTGGTGATGGTAATGATGAAGACAGTGGCGGACCCAAGGGGGGTCACATCCAGATGTGCCCCGCCCCTCCCCTGAGAGTCACACTAAATATTTTAATGGGAATAATTATGTCGTCATACACAAGTGAGGATTTTTGCTTGTCAAATTTTACGTGAGACAGAATGACCTTTATTTTCTTTTTTTTGAAAAACCACTTTTTTGCTTTTCAAATTGTCTAAGGGAAAATGTGCCCCCTTGAAACGAATGAATGGATGATCACAATGATGAAGATGATGATGATGATGATGATGACGATGATGATGATATTAATGTAGTTGGTGGTGGTGGTGATGATTATGATGATGATGAGGATTGTTGGTGGTGATGATGATGATGATGATATTAATGTTGTTGGTGGTGATGATAATGATGATGATGATGATGATGATATTAATGTAGTTGTTGTTGTTGTTGTTGGTGGTGATGATGATGATGATATTAATGTTGTTGGTTGTGATGATAATGATGATTATCATTGATAGGGTGATGATGGTGACGATGATGATGATGATTATGATGATGATGATGATGATGACGACGATGATGATGATTTTGATGATGGTGGTGATGAGGATTCATGACGATTTTGGTGATGCAATGGTGTGATAATAGCAATGAGAACATTTCCTGGGACAGCGCGTGTTTTCAATGGTCTCAGACTGGTGTATTCCACGAAAATATGCTACCATATGGTTCTTAAGATCACTCCACTATTCTGCCGACAGTGCCGTCAGGTATGCCATTGGCTCTACTATTTGCCCCGAAATATGCAGTTACTCCAGTGGTTAGTGAGATATGTAATATCAAGGTATATTATGTAGGCTTAAACATACATCACCCCCCTCTCTCTCTCTTATGTTTCCTCTTTGCCGCCCTCCCCCTCTCCTCTCTCCCCTCACTCCCTCTCCCTTTCCACTTTCTCTTCTCGCTCACGCTCTCTCCTCTATCCCTTCTCTCTCCCCCTCTCTTCCCTTTTTGTGTCCCCTCCTCGTATAACGACACCACATTTTCTCTCCTCCCCACTTCTTCTCCTCCCCTACCTATTGTCCTCACTTCAAAACAGTGCATGGATGATGCATTTCTCCATCTTCAAACCCGTTTGATCATCCTGCTGTAGGCACAAAACCGGGGCACAAAATCAGTTTGACGTCATCACATTCTGGTAGTCCTTTGTTGCCATGGTAGCGCTCCGAGATATAGTCATCTGGGCTTCCCTCATCACCATGGAGAAGAAGACGGACGTTAATGAATCAAAATAAAAGCGTAGCAGGAAATTAACAGCGTTGAGATTTTCGACGGAATAACTTTTTTGTATAACAGATGCACTATAAGGGGGAAAATAGCCCTAACACTGCTTTCTCTACCATTAAATTCTACTTTGTCCACACTCTAAACATTTTTTTTCCAATAATAACTGTTACTTCGCATGCACTCTGATTTATTAGATCAAAGTTATTTTTCGGATTCGCAATAAACCTTCAGGCAGGCTTTGTCATACATGTAGAGATAAACGCATTGAACAAAGAATAACAAAATTAACACTTGTTATAGTGCAATATTTCCTGCATGCTGAATGAAACGCGCCAAGCTTTCTTTCCTGTCAGTATAAACGCATATATGAATAAGTCGATTATATATTTTCTTCATTTCCAAGGGGGATCCACACTTTACAAGCTTTGCTTTTAGTGGACCCCCCCCCCCCCCCCCATTTCCATTTTATGCTCATTTTTTTTGTTAGTGCTCGTTTGTAAAATTGTACTTTTATATTACTTTGAATTACGTTTTGAATGAAAATGGAATAAAGAATTTAATTGAAAAACAACATTGTTAAATGAAGACTCCACTCAATCTAGATGAAAAAAATACGAAACAAAATCCAGAAAATTGAGTGAAATTGATTAAATGAAGCTATTCCTTTTTTAGTTATTACTAACTGATTTTTTTCATAACCTTCCATACAATTTTGTCTTTAAATTGAATAATAATAATAACATGAGATTTGTATAGCCCACTTTCCATCTTGATTAGATGCTCAAGGCGCTTTAGAGCAGAACAACAAAGACTATTTACACATAATACATGTCTGAACAATAAGTCAATGTCTATATATCAATACACTCTTATACAGGTTTGTCTTCAGGTTACCCCCACCCCTCCCCTGGGCGTCCGGTAAAAAAGCGGAACATATTTGACCCTGGTGAAACTGATCATTTTAGTAAATAAGTGTTACATGATGTCTAAACTTGGGATTAGGGCTTTTGAGGTCTATTTTGGTCTGCACATTTGCCCAAAAAAACTTTCCAAGAAAATCATCTGTGAAGTTTGAGCATTAATTGACTAGTAATGGGAGTTATTTTGGGTTGATGGACTCCATATTTTATTTCATTCTGGAGTCTTTTATCGGATTACTTTTGTTTTTCAAGATCTCATTTAAAGCAGAAATACTATATTGTCAGATTAAGACAATTTTAATAAAGTGTATGTGTATTTGCATGTTGATTTTGAAGACATTTATTTCCGGTAGCCTCTTGTACATTGAAAACAAGTATTAAAAAAAATTGCACTTAAACCCTTTTGTCAGATTAGGGCCCTAATTATATTTGATTTGAAATTTGACTTTGTAATTTTTGCTTGTATTTTGTTGACGGAAAATACATAGATACACCGACCCCGGACCGAACCAGGTCCAAGTATTGAAGCTGAGATTACTGGTACACTCGGTTATCACGTTAAGTGTTTTCTTTTTTTTAACGGGAAATCATGTGCAATTCGAGTACGGTACCAGACCACGGTAGCGTACATTGCACCTATGTTTACGTGGTGCCGTGGAAAGAAAAGCTGTGAGTTGTTGTTGGCGTTTTTCGTGAAATTAAACCTATCATCATGAAAATTCCAGCGATTCTAGACTCGTAAGTTTCATACTGTTACCTCCTGCTTGTAGTTAAAAATTTGTATCTGGTAGCTTAGTTTTATGTAAGTTAACCGAATGTTTCTTTTTTTATCCGATGCGGCACCTTTTCCTTACCTTACCGCCCGCCGTAGCCGTAGGTCCCGCATCGCACTGACTGGCGCCGCCGCTAGTCCTCTGGCTGCGACTACTGACAGTACTGTAGAGTAGTGCAGTGCCAGTGCAGTGGCGCGGCGATTATGAGTGGAGTGGTGGTGGGACGCGATTGCCGATGCGTTGGTGCAGTTGGAGCGGAACTGTTTCCACAGCTCTTCAAGAAAATGAAATTTCCGGAAACTAAATCCCAATTTAGGCAAGACTTCAAATTTGATTTAGCTTTAGCTTTATATAGCATGATCATGATTGATGCCATGGCATTATCGCGAATATTGGGAACCACGTTCACTTCAATACACACACAGTCACAGGTCACAGCGCTAGTCACACGCACAATTCCTCATTTCCACCATTTACTTGTCTTTGTACACAAGTGCGCATATACAAATCGACGAGTGGTTCCCAGAACCACGATTTGGCTGATAGGACAGATGGCATGGCAGCCAACGGGGCTCATCGACTTCTGTCTTTACATGTATTTTTAAAAAATCAATAAAAAGAACAGGAAAATCTGATCATGTCAAAGTTCTTTTTCCGTTTTGGCCTAAAAAAATGCACGAAAGCGGGGGAAAATTGACTTAAGAAGTTAAGTCCACCCCAACAAATTTTTTTTTAAATGAAAAAAAAATCCAACAAGTAATAAAAATTTTTGATGAAAAGTTATTTTAATCAAATTTTTTTTTAATGGGGGTTTGCCTCACAAAACTTTGAAATGGGGGTCTAAGGAACTGATTAAAAGGGTAAAGTATGGAGGTCGTGGTAACTAAATATATAGGGCCTACCACGGTGTGTGAAAAAGGTCTTTGGAATGGGCAGTAGAGGCGCTGGTCCAAATATTGGGATTGTCCCAGAAAACAAGACAAATCATGTCTTGATAAATTGAGACTGTCCTTTATGGGGACGTTTTTTTTCACTTCCCCTACGGGACAAAGACAGCAATTGCGGAAATTGAGAGTGCTAAAAATAGATTCAATGACCTCAATTCCCCCCTGTTCACCGTCTATTTTTCATGACTTACCGTCTTCCAATAATCTTGTTATGAAACCTGATATGTTTTCATTGACTAGCACACTTGATTGGTGTCGGCACTTGACAGGTGAATGAACTTTCCTAGATTTCTTGTGTGAAGAAATCCTTATAAACTGAGACAGTCCCTGTAAACTGGGACGATCCCAATGGAACTGTAGGTATGTTGCATCATAGCGCTTTGCATGCATGGAGTGGCTACTAGTTATATGTTGGGAATTGCGAAGCCGTACGTGCATCTCTCACATTCGGTGCTCGGACTTGACAAAATCAACTAGATCTATGGCAGGGCTGGGGAACAGACATGCCTCGTAACGGGGGTCTTGCATCTGGGCTGGGTGGCTTCTGAACTGAACTTCTGTTGTTGTCATTTGGAGTATCTAGAGTTTCTAACTGAAAATTAGGTCTGAAAGGGGGGTCAACAAAGTGGTACGTCCCTGCACCACCGATATATGTGAGTGCCCCACCCCCGGGATTTGTAGCCACAATTTGACCGCCCCCGCCTTCCATTTGACAAACATTTACTTTTAGTACATCAGGGGTTCAAAAGTCGATGCATGCGAGCGCTTCTGATTTGCACCACAATGCATGAGATATGCAACCCATAAATCACTAACGGGTAGGGATATTATATTTCAGGTCATTTGGCTCTCAAATCATTCATACATGGTAATTGTCTAGGAAATACATCCAGTGCGTATCAAAGTTTACACTTAGAAAATATCCTGTAAAATTATACATTTCCACATTTTAACATTGGTACAGATCCATTTAAGCAAGTGAAGATATAACTGTCGAAAAATATTTCCGCTTGAGTGAGCACCACTTGTTTTTGAAAAGTTAGTGAAAAATGATTTGCGCAGAACTTTAAAATTGTTATGCGAATAAAAGTAGACCTTAATCATGAATAACGTGGAATTTTACTAGTAAATTGATTTGAAGATATCTTTTACCTTTTTAAACTTGTTTCCTTGCCAAAAACACTTCGAAAAGTGCATTGTGCCCCACCCCACTCCCCCACACACCAAGGCCATCATGACGATATTGGGCAATTCCACATGGGAGAGGGTAAAAACAGTAAAATTCAAAATTAATAATATGCATCTGAATGTGAATGTCCTTTTTACACAAAACCTTATATTTTAAGGAACTGAAAACCTTTTTCAAATATCTGTTACGGTTTTTGCGGAGCAATCTTTTGAATTTGATGACCATTTTCAATTAGAGAACATGTATTTTACAATATTTTGGATAAATTTTATAACTAAAAAAATATTTTGCAATTTTGGTTCAAGATCATCTAATGTTGTGTGTGAAGGTGTAATAATTACCAGTAGCAAATGTCTTTATCATGGGTATTTTCAAATTTCTCAGAGAAAATTTTGCAATCTACTACAAAAAACGGATGTAATTCCGTTACCATGAAACTGAAAAACTTTTCCTATGAACTAAATACTTGCTTGAATTTTATATAATTCTGAATTCTCTGATTTCATGTGACTTGCTAAAGACTGAGCAACATTTTTTTGAAATATCATTTCTAATTCTGCTGTAACTGTGGTAACGGAATTACATGGTAACGGAATTACCATTATCATATCTTTAAAGGGGTGTGCGTTAGCCAATTTTGTTCAAGTGGCATGTTGATATCTTAGCTGCAGATCACAGTTATAAACATTAAAAGCCTTCTGATTAGTAATTACACTCCAAATCAGGATGAAATTATACAATTGTTTGACAACAAGTCCCATTCAATATGGCCTGAGTATAACATTCAGAAAAAGGGCAAGATAATGTACATTAGCATCAATAAAGTATATTGATGGAGCATACAATGTAGGTGAATGCCTTACAAAGGATTAATGGGCAATCAATTCTTGGGGAGGAGTAGAAAAATGATTATGCAGGATGATCTTAACAAAATTCTCATTCAGATTGATTTTGCAAAAAATGTCATTGCCAAATACCAGTTCTAATGAGATCCAAAATACTGGACGCACAATCACGAAGTGACCATGTTCACTGTGTGTGCCTTGGAAAAGAATGGCAATCCTTTTTTTTTGTAATTGCCTCTGATCAATTCACCCTCAACAGACTTAATGAACTTTTCAGTAAAAGAAATTCCGGGACGGCTGGGAGTATTTCTCTGCTTCAAAGAAATGGGTATAGTTTTCAGAAGGGACCGCCTACTAATTTAAGCGATATCTTCTGTGTAACTGTCCTTGCAACGGAAGATTGGATATTCTTTGCAACATGCCATGGTGAGGGACCAGACTCTGGCATCGATTGGCGAACAGTGTAGCGAGCAGTAAAAAGTAATGAGTGGAAAAGATTGAAGTGAGATCCATAATTTACAGATATTATGAAGAATCACATGCCAAAAAATCATACTAAATCTTTCTACAGATGACATTTCCAAAAGTAAGGTGGATTTGACAGATATTCAAGATGCCTTAATTAGCACCAAACCAATAATGTGCTCCACCCCTACATGTATGCAATGGATGCTCAGAAACATGCAAAGTCAGCATCATCCAATAATCACTGCTTCACGGATAAAGTGAGTAACGACGATGACCCTTCAAGTGAGGATGATACACAGAATGTGAACACTTCTCTAAGGAGAGGATGGTGATAATATTGAGACCAACAAAGTCATTAATAACAAAACATCTGAGAACAGCAACATAACTCAGTTTGAAATGGGTAGAAATGTATGTACAGCATTCTGCTGTGAGAGAAATGCTATTAAAGAGACAGTGGTAGTATTCTCATAGACATTCTGATATCTCTATTAAAATAAGTGATATAAAATCACCTAAAATTCGTTCGGAAATGGTATTCCAATAACCATTTTGTCTTTGTTTTATCTCTGTGACACAAACCTATTTTTGAACCAATTTGTAATGAGAAAGGCTGTTTTTTGTAGCACTCATCTCATTCAACCAATTAAAAGCCTTTCTGCCATGAGTTTTGGCAAATGAGTGAGATGGCATTAAATCAAATTCTGTGCCTACAGGGATTTAATTGAAAAAAAATGAACAAAAATATGAAGTCAATATCACATCATTTTGTACTTCATTTCATTTCATAAACAACATTAGTCAATAAAAATATTTGAAATATTTCTTTAATCTACAAGAATAATGTTAGAGTAGTACTTTAATGATTAAATGATTTATCATTTTCCTTTATTCTTATTTCAAAGTCTTGAGCGAATTGACCTAGAAATATTGCTGAAATTGAAAATGTATAGAGAGAATACATGTAGCCTCCACCTTATTTGCAGTTCTTTTTTTTCTTCAAAGGAAATTTGGTGCAGGCACATCATCTGTGATGCAATGATTGGATACGCGATAAACATGTCTATGTATCCTAGGCACTGCTTTGTCACATATCTTTATATCCTAGGCACTGCTTTGTCACATATCTAGTTAGAGACGGAAGATAAAAATGCATCTCGGAGAAATTTTCATATTTTATATAGAAGATAAAAATTTTAATATAATAAAAGAAAATCATGGCCCAAGAAAACCAACTAATTTCATGAATATGACATAAGATCATCAAATCACTGCAGTTTCTTAGGGTCACATTTGGGAAATACATCTGTCAGGAAGATGTCCGATATTGACTTCATACTCAGATCTGCTATAATTGCAGTCCTCAATGAGCTACATATAGACAGAAAATGAATCCTTACCTTTAAAAAAAATTAGATTGGTGCACTGATTAAGAACCAATTTGTTGCTTAGTTGTCCACTAAATTTTTTCAAGATGTAAATGTCAACACTATTTTCATGAGGTTTCAGCATTGTTTTTGTTTTCAAATCATTTTATTGAACAACCAAATAGAAAGTTTTCAGTTTAACTGTTTAAGATGCCAATTGTATGTGAAACTATGTTTCTTTTGAGTATTCAAATACTTTAGAATATCTTAAACTATCATCTACACAAATCTTTGACTAAATATGCAGATCTGATAACATGCTGTCCTCAGTTTTTGTAAAATTCCTAATGTGTATACGTATGGCTGTAGTCCATGTAATTCCGTTACCATGATTACTAGTGATGATTTTTGGCCTTTACATAATTCTTTCCATCAGTACAGGAGGCAAAAAGTGGCTAGTAAGTCCTAATACCCCTAAAATTGAAAATGAACTAAAATTTAATTACCACTGATCCCTAATATTTTGTAAAATCATGTTTATTCATGGTAGAGCCACCTATTACGTACTATATACTTATATTTTATTTAATATTAGAGACTTGAAGTACTTAGATTGTGTTAAGTATTAGAGAAGAATGTACATGTATAAACAAGCTTTATTGAGGCATTTCACCAGTCCTAAATGCCTAAAAATATAATTTTCCTTCCCAAATGTCAGAGGCGTAATTCCGTTACCATTATGTGTAATTCCGTTACCATGTACTTGCCCTAAAGAAAGACCAATCATCAAAATTTGTTGATGATATTTGTGAATAAATTACTTTCAAAATAAAGTTGACATTATAATGAATTGAATCAGACATTAACTTGGAGCTAGTGTGTTGTAGATTTCAGAGAAACTTTTACTAAACTTTGGGTTGCAAAATGGCTCATTTCTCTGGTAATTCCGTTACCATAGCACATATCCGTCATTCACATCTGAACGTGTGAGGGGTTTTCTAAAAATCTTGGTTCAGCATATAGCACTAGTGGCCATGCATAGTATTAGGTTCAGAAAATTTGAAAATATTGAGATATCTGGATGCTGTGAGCAAAAATAACAGCCAAATTTCTCTGATTTGTAATTCCGTTACCATGGAATTGCCCTATTTGCTTTACACTGAGCTGTGATCACATGAAATGGTTTAGGCTTGATTTTCATTTTGTAAATCATTGTCACACTTTGGAAAAGTATGGAGAAACAAGTATTCAATGAAAAATGAAATGAAAACCCACTTTATATGATAAAAACTTAGTGAAAAATGCTGGAGATGTCTGATATAAACTTTTGTTCAGATTCAATTATGACCTCAGATCCAGCTGGCACAAAAGGGGTAGTAAGTTTAGCTTACTAAGTGTTGAAATTTCAATGTGGGTTGTAAAATTGGTACAAACTGCTTGAATGTATCCCTTTTATTTCAATTGACTAAAAATGCAAGGGAAAAATGTATGAAAAATGTTTCGCTGGGTAATTTTTATTTCGCCCTATACCCTTGACACAGCGTGAAAACGAGCATTTCTGCGCAGATTTCCGCGAGCTTTACAAAAATGGACAGTGCTCATTCAAGTGTGACATTCTGTCAAAACTTTTACTTTCATTGGATAGATGAGACCCAAACCCAAGAATATATTTGAAAAAATTAGCCACATGTTGTATATTTTTTAATTCCCAGGGCTTTTTCAAAGTGTAAACATTTTTTGATACACTGTATACACTGTAGATGATTGTCTTCACCATCTGCGAATCATACAACTTAATAAAAATTTTGAAACTTTTGGCTTCCCATAATTTTTGCACAGATTTAGACCATGGTCTAAGTTAAACCTGACTTCAGACTACGGTCACAGGGTTCGGTTCTTCGTTTATTTGTAGTAATCATACAGCCTGAGCATACGAATGCGTGGGCCATTCATATTCATGTTAATTTGCATTTGGGCAAAGAGCTGCATTGTGAAAGAGAGTTTCCAGACGTAGCAACGTTCGGTCTGGAGTCTTCTGGACTACATGTAGGTGAACTCCAAGCTGGTTTACCTGTTGGGTTGAGGCTGTGCTTGTGTTATATTGAACATTCACATATTCTAGTGCAACACTTTATACAACTCCCAAGAATGTTCTGTAGTCTGATTAGTCCGAATCGGATCGTATGATATTCAGCGAATGGCACCATTGTATCCAAAATGCACTATCCTGCACTCTGATGACATAGCAAAAGTACCATCCTGCACTCTGACATCAGAGTGCAAGACAGTGTGAGGTCTGGAAAAATATAGAAATATATAGAATTTAGATGAAATATAGCATTCGGGGCAACTCGGTATTATGGGGAAGAAGGGGGGGGGGGGGGGTTGTATAAAACAATGTGCACATTCTTGTGCATAGAGGACCTAAATAATGAACGCTGTGCTCGACTCGCAAAATGGATATACCACACTTGGTCCTACGGACCTTGGTGCGGTACAATTGGCTCTTCTCTCATCATTATTTGGCCCTGCATGCACGCGCTTACATGCATTATTTGTATAATATTTTTCCTTCATTTATCTTTGCAGGTCCGTACAGATGCGCCTTTATACCCTAAGCAAGAGGCAGTTTGTCTTAGTCTTCATATGTTTCTTCATGGCTTTCGGCATCTCATTATTAATTGGCATTGCAGGTAATTTTCATTTCTAAACTTTTATGAGCTATCGTTTCTCTAAGTCAGGATTGATAATTTGTAAATTTTGAATGATCTTCACAATTGGATCAGTTGATATTGCACATGTATGCATGTCTCTTCCATCTATTTAAATCTAAATAATGCATTAAAAAAGAGGAGGGGGCGCGTCAGTATATTAAGGACAAAGGGAGTCTGAAACAGGGGCCGCAGAAGGGGGGGGGGGTGGGGGGCTTCAGCCCCCTCACTTTTTCCAAAACCGTGTACAAAAACATAAAAATTACCATATGATTGTCATTTTTTGCATGGTCAGCCCCCTTCCGCAGCCCCTGTGAAAAGCATGTAGTTGCTTTTATTGAATTGTTTATTAATTACTTTCAAAAGCATTCCCCTTGTTTGTCATGTTTTTTTTTGGGGGGGGGGGGCTGGCATGCCTTCTATTATTCCCCATGCAACTCTTCTGAACAAAAGTTTAAGAATCAAAGTCCTATCTGGATACCACATTGTGATTTAGAATAAAATAAAAGGTAAATACACAATGTATTGTGTTACTGTACATGCTGGAAGAAAGGATACATAATTAAGAGATGCCAACTGATCCTTTTTTGTGCACTTTTTAAATCTTTGTTTTTTAAAACAAAGTTTTTAAAACTTTGCTTTGGAAATGTTTTAAATGTGAAAATACTGCAGTTTAATTTTAAGTTTTTTTTTTACCCTAAATATTTTTTTTTTCATCCGCAAATTACATGGGGCAAGTTGAGCCATGGTAATTCATACAATGTACATGTATTACCGGTAAGCAAACAATAAAAAGCCATTGAATGCAGGCAGAAGGGACTAAATTCACAAGACAGTTGTTTTACTTTTAGAGGATGTTAGTGTTCATAGAAAATTAGCAAGTGAAAAGACATCTGAATAAGAAATCGTCCCATAGCTTTTGTACATAATTTTTGTGGCTCGAAATACCCTATGGGTGGGTTAAGTGGAGCCATTTGATATCTTTTGTTTCAAAGGTGACAGTGCTTTTTGGTGTGGGGGAAGAAAGTCTCATATCTAGGTAAACAAAATGTTTCCCAAGAATGAAATTTGAAGGCAAGGTACTTTTTTCAACAAGATCAGTCTTACAAGATGCAAAAAACAATAATACCTGCTTGAATTATAGTTATTCCAACAATTATACATGTACACAGAGAGGACAAACTGTGCACATACATGTTTTCATTTTAATAGTGAGTCAATGCAGGCATAAATTGTACATTAAAGACCCAAAAAATCAGCCATTCTGTCAATCCCACTATGCATAGTACTACATGTAGAACCTGTGACCTTTCTGAAGAGCAAACTATATCATCTAATTCTCTTAAAGATTGTGTATAGTTTTGGTAAATCCACCAAAATGCACCTATCACTATTCCAATTCATTGCTAGCTAATATGAATGGATATGCCCTATAACAGTTATGATGTGGAGGATATGAAATGAAAATGTGTTTTACATGATAAATTTTGCGATTTTACATGGAAATTTAACTTTATCGGGTCACCCGATCAAATTAAAATATCTGTGTGTTTTTGTCTTTCAATTAAATCCTATTCCAAATCATGGAATGGGCTGAAACTTTCAAGATATGTTCTTTGTCTGTAACTTTTGGATATCTAATCACTAAATTTATAAGATAAGTGCTTGAATGCCCATTTTTTAATTTAAAACAAGCATCGCCGAGAGAGGGCGCTATATATCCAAGATTTGAATATTTGAAATTTTCTCAGAGAAGTGCAGTTAGAAAAATATCTAACGGTCTCTACGCTTCAGTAAGACTGTCATATTAATGATATTCGATTATCAATCACATTATTGACCCTTTACCAAAGCTATACACAGGCTTTAAAGTAAACACAAAGTAGACACACTAAATTGTATTCTCAAAAAGCTTCCAAACACTTGATCTGCAAGCAATCAGTTCATTCAATGCCGTATTTTTGCTGCAGGCTATCATCAGAATAAGTGTGTTTACGGTTTAATACATGTATGATATGATGTAGTGCCGAAAGGGGAATTCATCTCATATCCTGCAAAGTATAATGACGAAATTTGATATTGGGACACCTTTATGCCACATCGAAATAAACGCTGATGAAAGTCTGTTCTATTCTGACATTCCAAACCATTTTGGTTGGTAAAAAGTGTAAACTCATGCTTTAATAAAAAGTTCTGTATGTATTAATCTGACAAGTTGCAATTATTTTTTTTCCCCATTTATCAAATTTGATTTTTTTTTAATTAGAGATGGTCATTTTCTTTTTATTTAATGACAAATAAAATCATATTGTCAGTTTAATCATGGAGATATATATTTAAACACAAATGACAGAGAATTACTGCTCATGAACATGTACGTGCACATGTAATGTGTCCCTGGACCACATGAAATCCTTACTACCCAACTTGATCGTACCATACATCATACATACTGTACTTGGTTGACAATACATCTGTGTGTCGTACTCTTCTAGATTGTCACATGTCTGCTTACTTCCAAGATACATGTTTGTTTGTGCCCTTTGTTTAGTTTACCTGATCAAACATGCTGACTGAATTAATCCAATTTGTTACCGTAATTTAGTTTCAAAATATATCAGATCTGTTTATTGTACTGAGCTTATTTTTATGGGAGGCAAAAACCAATTTAAATTTACGTAACATATTTTTTTTTTCACATGTATACCGAGAAATTTAACAACAAATATTACTGCAATGTACATATTCTATTTTAGAGTAATTTTTAGAAGATGCAAGAATTTGATTCAAACTAAAATCCAGAATTCCTATCAAATGTAGTCCCCATAATGCAAAAAGTCATTGAAGAACATTAAACATGTATGTATTTCTGTTTTTAATAACTTTGTATCTCCAGGTCCTAATATACAAGCCTATGAACTACAGAAAGAGGTTGAAAATTTACCGGTAAGTTTGATTGAACTGGAAGTTCCTTATCACACACACTCACGCACATGCACCACTTGCACACTTGCAGTTGACCTCTCTCCAAACTTCCGGTACTTTACATTTACACGTCCCCCTGTTTGAGTCACATACTTTTACTCCAGATATTTTCATTGAGAACCCACAAGATAGCATATATTACACTCCCCAAGAATTTAACAACGAATTTAATATTACTCCAGATAATCTCTCTCTTTTACATGCAAACATAAGAAGTCTAAATAGAAACTTTGAATATTTAGTTAACCTATTACACTCATTAAATAATACTCAGTTTTCAGTCATCGGTTTAAGCGAAACATGGCTACATGAAAATTCCCCTGACATGTTTAATATACCTAATTATAAATTAATAAGGGCAGACCGAAAGGAAAGAAGAGGAGGAGGAGTTGCTTTTTACATTTCACAAAATCTCAAATTTAAGATTCGTTCTGAAGTTAAATTATTGCATGCAGAGTCGTTGTTTATAGAGATTGAAAATTCTAATTCAAAAAATATCATCATAGGATTAATTTATAGACCCCCTGATACAAATATCGATCGTTTCCACGATGAACTAGAGTATTTTCTGCATGAAATAGGGAATGAAAACAAACATTTTTTTATGCTCGGTGATTTCAATATTAACTTCTTGCCCTCATCTTATAATGATAATTCATCCAATTTCATGAAATTGTTATACTCGTTTGGCTGTATTTCTATTATTAATAAACCCACAAGGATTAACCTGAATTCATCAACTCAGATTGATAACATATTTTCAAATTGTCATAATAACAAAATCATAGGAGGGATTTTATATTCTGAAGTTTCGGACCACCTGCCTATTTTTTTAACCTGTGAATGTAAACTCTCTTACCCTAAATCAAACAAGGAATATACTTATCGTAAAGAATCTAAACAAAATATAGAATTACTGAAGCAAGACCTAGTTTTGGAAGAATGGGATGATGTTTATAATGAAGTAAATCCCAATATTGCATACAATAACTTCAATAATACATTAAAACATTATTATGAAAAGAATATCCCAATAGGTAAAGTAAAAAATCAACGTAACAAACCCCAAAATCCTTGGATAACGAAAGGTTTACTGAAATCCATACAGACACGTAATCGCCTATATAAATATCACTTACGCAATCCAACTGATGATTCTTTAAAAAAATATAAAATATATCGTAATAAACTAACAAAATTAATTCGATTATCCCGAAAATTGCATTTTGCTAATAACTTAAATTATCAAAGAAGTGTTGGGTACAAAAACACAACCCCCACCTAATGATAAAATCACTCTTCATGGATCTGAAATACCTGATCCAACTAATTATGCAAATTCATTTAATTCTTTCTTTACCAATATTGGGCCCGAGCTTGCAAACAAAATTAATAGTCCCAACGCACATTTTAAAGATTACCTCTCAGATCCAAATCAAGAATCTCTCTTTTTAACCCCAACAAACCCCTCCGAAATAATCAATACTGTTCGTTCCCTTCACAATTCTAGATCTTCTGGTTGTGATGGCATTAACATGTCTCTTCTTAAGCAAATAATTCACCCTCTTGCTAGCCCTCTGACTCACATATTTAATAATTCCCTATCTCAAGGTGTTTTTCCAGATTTATTAAAAGTAGCAAAAGTTAATCCAATCTTTAAAAAAGACAACCCTCACGAAATAAGTAATTACCGTCCCATTTCCTTACTTCCAACAATATCTAAAATTCTAGAAAAAATAGTTTACACAAGACTATAAATTCATTAACAAATATAATATTCTGAATTGTAATCAATATGGTTTTAGAAAAAAATTCTCAACAGATTTAGCATTACTTCAAATTTACGACAAAATAACAAATGCCATAGCAAACAAAGAACATGTAATTGGCATTTTTTGCGATCTTAGTAAAGCATTTGACACCCTTAACCATGATATTTTACTCTTCAAACTCAACCATTATGGAATACGAGGTCAATGTCTCTCATTTTTTAAAGACTACTTAAATAATCGAAGGCAATATGTCAATTTTAACAGTTTCGACTCTGATTCTCTTTTAGTTCGATGTGGTGTCCCTCAAGGTTCCATTTTAGGCCCACTTTTATTTTTACTCTATATTAACGACATCATTAGAACCTCCTCTATTTTATCCTTCGTTTTATTTGCCGACGACACCAATATATTTTATTCGCATAGAGACCTTAATTCATTAAACAATATCGTAAATTGTGAAATTGATAAAGTATCAAACTGGTTCAAAGCCAATAAACTCTCTCTTAATACAAAAAAGACACATTTTATGTACTTCAGACACCATTCCCATAACATTAACACACCGATTTACATTAATATTGACGGCACCCCTCTAGAACAGAAAAAACAATCTAAATTTTTAGGTGTAATTATAGATGAATCTTTGACTTGGAATCAACACATACAGCACGTTACGATGTCCGTTTCCAAAAGTATTGGGATAATTTCCAAGTTAAAATTCACTCTTCCTGACAGTACTTTATTCTTGTTATACAATTCGTTAGTCCTCCCTTATATAACATATTGTAATATCGTCTGGGCAAATTGTGGTTCTTTTAAACTCAATTCTATCTTTAAATTACAAAAAAGAGCAATCCGTATATGCACAGGGTCACATTACTTGGCTCATTCTGACCCATTGTTTCATAAACTCAAAACTTTAAAAACATTTGATATCAATACAATTCAAGTAGCCATCTTTATGTTCAAATACTTTAATAATCAACTTCCTCCGTCCTTTAATAATATGTTTAGGTTTAACAGGTCTGTTCATTCCTACCCAACCCGCTCATCAGGAAACCTTCATCTCACCAACCCTAAGTTATTAATTACTCATAAATCAATTCGACATTATGGTCCTGATATTTGGAACAACTTTCCAGACAATATTAAGTCATGCTCAACAATATACTCATTCAAAGCCACTATTAAAAGAAAAACCATTGAATCATATGCATCCCCCTCTTCAAGTTAATTATTCAACTGCCCTTTACTGCACCCGCACCTGCACCTGCATTGCACCCACTTGATCAATGAAGAAAGAAATTTATGTACCATTTTACGAGGCCGCCATCATTTTCAAGCTTAACCGCTCACGATGGCGGTCTCCTGCATTCATTTAAACTGTTATTTTTTTTTCGATTGAATATTGCTTCTAGTCGATATTTATTTTTCATTGCTTTATTATGACTATTGCTTTATTACGTTGTGAAACTGAATTGTACCACCTTATTGTTATGTTGCATATATTATCTTGAATGCAGAAATAAATAAAATCAAATCAAATCAAATCAAATCACTTTATACAATGTAGCTAAAACGTTAGTGAGCACCACCAGAAAATGCACGTATGAAGTGTTAAAGTTCTGCCATGATACAGATATTTAATTGTGAAGTCAGGTGAGAAGATATAAGGCAAGTCCACCCCAATAAAAAGTTGATTCGAAGAAAAAAGAGAAAAATCCAACAAGCATTTTAACACTGACAATTTCATCAAATTCGAATGTAAAATAAGAGTAATGACATTTTAATATTTTGCTTAATTTCACAAAACAATTATATTCACATCCTTGTGGGTATGCAAATGAGCAGACTGATGATCATCACTCACTATTTCTTTTGTATTTTATTGAATATGAAATATTCCAATTTTCTCCCTGTTGTCGTGTGAAACAACGATTGATTCCTCCCTGATCGCAGTGCGACAAAGATGTGTGATGTCACTTGTGAATAACTCACCCCATTACGTTAGTATATATTTCACTTAAATGGGAATCCAACCCAAATAAAAAATTGTTTTCATGAGAAAAAGAAAAATCAGACAAGTTGATAGGTGAAAGTTTGAACAGTATTGGACAAACGACAAGAAAGTTATGAATTTTTAAAAGTTGTAAATATTGGTAATCACTATACTCATGGAGACTTCAAATTGGCCGCATATGGGATGTCATAGTGATGTAAGGCAAGGACTACTCTTCCATGTACTCCAATACATATTATGGCTAAAATTTCATTTTTCCCAAAAGTTTTATTTCAAAGTATATTTTTCTTTCATGAGGACATTAAACAATATACTACCTGGGTTATATTTAGATTACTGCCCCAGGGGAACGGGTATTTAGGAGAAAACCACAAATCCCTGATAATAAAGTACATGGCCTATGGGAAAGTTGTCCTTGCCCCTTGTCATAATTTACTTACCCAGTTGCCAATTTGAAATCTACATACTATTAGTGATCGCAATTTTAAAGCAGCTATAACTTTCTTATTGCTTGACCGATTTCTTTCAAACTTTCACCATTCTGTTTAATTTATTTTTCTCCTTCCCAACACAACATTTTATGGCCAAGGCTGGATTCCCCGTTAAATTGCCTCTATTATCACATCTATCAGTAGACCATGTATTCTTTCAGTAGGAGGGCATGAAATACAGATTTTCAAGGAATGCATCATGGATAAAGAGTTTGTATCACCATTAGAAAAAGCAAAAAGACATATTTTGGGGTATTCTATAGTCCATCAAAGGGAAAGTTGTTCACATGTGACATCACACATCCATGTCGCATTGCCAATGTGAGGATCTCCATAGCAGTAGTGATTGCAATATTTAAGTGCTCATAACTTTCTCATTATTTGTCAAATTTTTCTCAAACTTTCTTTGTTCTTACATGTATTCTTTGATTTTTCTGTTTTGGCACAAGCCTACTTATTAAAAGGTTTCATTCATTCCACTTTAACGGCGATAGAGCTAAAACGACCCATTGGGTTTCATATCAAAGAAAGTGATGGTGTATTGGTTTGAAATACTTAAGTGTAAAAGGAAAACAAGGGATTATGTTTTTACTTGTGTGTTCAGAATGGGTCCTCAAATTGTGGAAATGATAACTTAGTTTTCTCTGATGCATTGATCCAGATGAAATTTAAAAAAAATCTGAATCATTAGGATTTATAAAGCTTTTGTTTAACTTTTTTTTCATGATTTCATGAAAGTTGTGCTTTGATGTGTACATGTAGGAGACATTATTTTCCATATCTATTTTTGTCAAATGCAATTTTGCTTTGAAGGCTGTGCTGTGCTTGGATGGTTGAACTTCTGAACTTGTGAAACGACACCTTCTGAATAATGAGCATGCCCCTAGCCACCATGTAGTGCCTCAGTGTGAAGAGCCTTTTTAAGAGTCTTGACATTTTCAAAATGGAGAGGAAAGGAGATTCATGTACCTAAAAAGCTAGAATGCTACTCTCCTTGGTAGAACGATTATAAATAAGTTGTAGTGCATGAAATACACATTTTTTTTTTATAATTAGAAGCCTTTTTTTCATTCTTGGAGGAAAAAAATGAATAATATGACTGCATATTATGAAATATAAAAGAATTAGTGGGCATGCATGTATGTCATCGTCAGCTTGCTCATTGTGTATATTGAATCAAGAAGATCTGTCTGTTGACATCATAGTATTTTCTGCTTTGAGTACCACTTCAAGGCAATTGAGAAATGTCTTGCTGAATTGAGTACACTGACAACTGACACACACACACTGCACATGAAACCAAAGCTCTGAATCAGATTCCGACACTAAAACTTGGACATGCCCCCAGGGAGCTCATCTGTTTCACAAGAATGAGATGATAATGCTTGAATACAATATTTATGAGGTTCTGTCAATCAGCCTTTGTTAAATAAGTAAAAGTACACTGTAGGCCAATTGTTTTGCTGTCAGCCAACAATACACATGTGTATACTGGTGTAGTGACTTTACATGTACATTCAATTCAATTCAATTCTTTTATTTCATTTCCATTCAAAACAATACAAAGTAATATAAAACAATATAAATCAAATACAATTTTACAGAAGGGCATTCTTACTTCGTAAAAAAAACACAGTATAATATAGAGCATAAATTGATATGGAAATGAGGTACATGTAGTGTACCAAGATCAGAATTCTGAAGTGTTTCCTGGAACCAAAAATGATTTAGATCTACATGTACATGTATGTACGTACAGATTCATTATGAATTTAATTTAAAAATACATGATGTACACCAATTGCATGTACAGCAAATAATTTCATGCAGGCACACATACAGTACATGTAGATTGTATTCTTTTATGGTCCCTCTTCATTTTTGGTGGAGAATGTTCCATAGAGTGTCATCTGAATTTCTAGTTTGATACTTGTGGTGTTTTAAACTTAGAGCATCGCTGAATTGGTCAGATGCATACATTACTGGATGGGCTTGTCTGCATGTTCATTAATCACTGAGGTTAAAGTATGTCTATTGTGTGCTAAAGTGTGCCAGGTGCTAAATGGGTACCCGGTAGGATGCGAAAGATATTGTATGTTTGATTTTGCCAGCGCCATAATGTGGCAGCGATGAATGCAAGGAATGCTCCCCAGGGAGTGGAAATTGTGCACCTTTCGTGCTTGATTGAAATGAATCCAATGACCGGGGTAATAATATGCTGTAACGCGCTTTGGGCCATTCTGGGAAAAGCGCTTTATAAATATTGGCTATTATTATTATCATCATTATTATAGTGTGCCTTGAAGGTCTTTGTGACACACTCATATTTTGAATTCTCTTTTTATTTTCTTCATTTGGGTGATGAATTCTATACAATCTGCATATACAGTATCGCCCAAAATAAACTTGACAGATATCGCACGTGAAACGCGCTAATCGATGTGGGTCTGACTATCGCAATATTAACGTGCGTGAACGTTAGGCTAGTCTGTGGCAGATATCGCCTTGTTCTGGCCGGTGATTCGGTGCACGTCCACGGCCGCGAACTACTTTCTCAAGCTGCGATAATTTATCGCGATAGGATGAGGACTCCAAATCAGCGAGCCTTTTTCTATACCATTCGCAAAGATTGTGGACATAGATTGTTTCTTTCAATTACATTTTCGATAACTGATTGGCTTGGAAAACAACTCACATGTAGAGATCAGCGGAATCGCTCTGCTTTAGAATACGAATCTAGTCCTAGAATCTACTCGGCAGCGCATTACATGCCCGTCTATACTACTAGCAAACGATCTTGGTTACTGTACATGTAGCCTCAGTTCTCCGCGCCGTACGCGCGTACGAAATGAAATGGGTTGATAGACGCTGACTACGAGTTTGTTTGCCAGTGCAGCTGTCCAGCAAAGCACTTGTTAACATTGTAATGATGAAAAGATTACTCACAATCGTCCCTCAGACCATGGACCTATTACATGCTCAGACCCAACCAATAATTATCCCTTTTATTCTTTCTTCCTTCTCCAGCTCTAGCTAGGGTCCAAGTATACGTCTTTGAAAATCCCCTTCATCTGCGCTGCCTGATGCTGACTCTTTGCTGGCTGAACCAAATCTCAAGGGCCGTATTTACAGTCACATAGCTTTTTGCATCATCATTATTATTGTGATTACTAGTATCATACTCATCGATGTTATTATTAATTTTACCACTATAGCGGGGTTTTTTTCGAATGAGACCCGAGCCCTATAATAACAATTATTATTATTTGCAGTTATCAGTACGATGCAACTGATTGTACCTCTCTATTAAAGAGGTATTACTTAAGCTTTACATTTGAAACAAGAGAATAATTCGTCGAATTGGGAAGTCTTTAAATCAGTTTTCTGAGTAACATGTGATGACAGTGCTGGTTTTTATGATCGTGATGATCATTATCGATAAGAAAGGTAATGCATGTGATTGTGATCCTAATGATGTGGCAATGACAAGAATGGTGATGATGATAATTATGTTGAGATAATGATGGGGTGGTAACAATGATCTTAATAATTGATCATTAGAATTACAAAATAACATAGGCGGCGAAAGCAGAGGACGGGGGGCGTGCCCCCCTAAATTTTATTGTTGATAACTTTTTTTGCTTGTCAATTTTGTTTCCTGCGTCCACTCTAAATTCACGTGGACTCCCCCCCCCCCCTCCCTTGAGATGTTTAATGTTTTTGTTCCCCCTAAAATTTAGGTTGATGGGCTTTTTTGTGTCAAAAAATTTAGGACCTCCCCTAAATGTTTTTGCTCCCGTCGCCAATGTGAAATAATCCCGAGAATAGCAAACAGTGATCATGGGCGGCGGATCAGAGGATAATATTTTGCAGTGGACAATTATTGATGCACCCTATGAAAATAGGATATATCCCCTGCTTCGGCCCCTCGGTGATGATTAATTAATGTTTTATGATGTTGACGGTGATGATAATGAAGGTGCCGAGAATGATTATGATTACAATGATTATATGTCAATGATGATTATTGCGATGGTGATGGCATGGCAGTGGGGAGGGGGCATGTATGCAGTTGTTTTTTGTTGAGATTCCATTTAAAAATTAAAGGTAGGTCATATACTGAACAGTTTCAGTTTCTCACCAAGGCGAACTTCTACTTCAAGCTATCAGTAATCACAGAGCTGCAACTCTTCAATCGGTTCGAGATTCCACCCATGAACCTCAAAAAGTGAACGAATGAACAATAACCAGGTAACATAATAATAGCAAACGATGTCAAATTGTCAATGGACAAATTTTTCTCCTTAGGTCTATTCATCGTTTAGTTGCCATTACGTGGGCAAAAATTTGATTACATGGTGACTTCTTAAGAATAAGAGTTAATTGCCTAAGTTTGGAATTTTTAAGGGAAGGAAACGCACTGCATGGATTTCCCCCTAGAAATATGATTTTAATACTTGTATTAGGTTTTTGGTACAGCTACATTTGTCAAACTTTTAAAGAAAAATTGAATTTTAGGATTGAAAGAAGATTAAAAAGAGGATCTGTTTTCACATTCACAACTAGGCAACTGGTTGATCTATATACTTTTTCCACTTGTCCTTCCGAGCTAGCACACCTTTAACATGATGCCGACATGAAGATAAGACCTACTCTTATTTACCTAATCATGCTAATAGATATCGATTGACCTAAAGGATTTTGAATTTGATTTTCAATTTTATACTCGACCCCCCCCCCCCCCCCCTAAACAGAAAATTCTGCAATTTCCCCAAAGTTTAACCCTGGCCAGGCAGTATATTAGAAAGTAATGGATAGATCAAATGCCAGTAAAAGAATAACAATAAAATAACCAGAGAACCAAATAAACGAAAATCCCTACTCCACAACCTGAGCCTCGAAAAAGAGAGGCTCTGCCAAAGACCAGGCAAATGCAGGACTTGTTCTTGTACTTCGTAGTTGTACCATGCCCATGGTGGAGCTAACGAGTCAGAAGACGGTGGATACAGTCAACAGGATCAACGCGTGTGCAGCAGTCGTCCGGACTTGGAAGTTGTGATAAAACAATTCCACGGCACGCACAAAATTTACAATTTGAAGTCAGTCCCAGGATAAGGAGAAATATACCAAATCGCGAACAAATGACCTTTCTCCGTCGACAAGACAACAGTTAGATCTAATTTCATTAGATAGAGCTCGGTGTTGGCTTCGAATTGTAAATTTAGTGCGTGCCGTTTAATTTTCGTTTCACGAGTCTTAATATGGTATCTGCAAATTGCAAAAAGCAAAAATCAGTGCAGTCGAGGCATATAATAGAAAAAATTACGAGGTAATTAATTATGAGCCATAAAGTCATATATTTTAACGTTCAGAAAATTTTGAATACATTCAGACCACCGGGGGGGGGGGGTTGGTACTCACGAAATAAGGCATATGGGTCGCTTTTTATTGAAAGAAACCCCTAAACATGGGGTTTGATTTTACATTTTATGCTGAAAAATCACTAAACATGGCCCTAATTTTTAGATACTGGAATTAAACGTGGGTCCATATTCTCCATTTTTTTTTGGGGGGGGTCAAATTTTAATAAATCCCTAATAATGGGTACCTTTTAGCCAAAATGACCCATAATGGTTATTGGTTTTGAACTTTCAGATGCACACCCCTGTCCAAATTTAAGTACCCCCCCCCCCCCCCCCCCGATGTAGAGGCAGAGGAAACGTTGAAACGAATAGAAAGGAAGAGAGTAGTTGGAGCCGAAATTGGGCACAACGAATGGTGAAAATAAAGTAAAATGAAATATAATAAAAGTCATTTTGTCAGGATTAAACCATGTTCTATATACGCAACCTTAGAATAATAAATATGGAACCAATATACGTTGTTATTACCCAACTGTTGGACCAGCCAGATTTGGGGGGGGGGGGCTTTAACCAATTTGTCTATGCTATATAGTTTTTTCAAGTTATGTTTTATTAATAAATTATCACATACCAATCCTTAACATGATAGTGTTCACAATAAATTAAAGATTAATGATAAATCATAATTACGATAGATGAAGTGATCAGGAAAATGACGTGAGGAGAAAAAAGGAGAGGAGGAAGAGGACATGCATATTTTTCATTTAAAGAAAATAATACTTTTACTGTAGTCACTTGCATCGCATGTAGGCCTATATTTTTACTATAATGTGATATATATTTTTTTTGAATAGTTGAACTTACTTGCTTTTAATACAGTGACCTGAATGTTTTCATAATTTGTTATTTGGCAAACCTCTCCTTCCGCCACCCCCCTCCCCACCCCCGTTCTATTTATGTTTCTTCCATTTGTTTTTTGAATAGACAGATCCTTACCTTCCTCTTTCTCCCCTCCATCTCCGAATTCTCTGAGTAATCACTTCCTTTCCGCTGAAATGATAGGGAAGGAGTGCAGCTCCTTTGTCTCCTTACATGGGGAGTTTCCCCTATGGCAAGGCAAAATGTATTCCCATCAGGATGGGAGACCATCCTGATGTGCACGTTTAATGAAGTGCATACGTTCAAAGTAATGACATTTCAGAAACTTTTCAGCATTTGCTGAGATTTGATAAAAACGAGACGACACCCAAAACTTTTTTTCTAAAATCTTGTACCATTATTTGAGAACTCACATGGTGTCATCAATAAATCATGTTATCGACCTGGTACTCTTCATCAATACAGCAAATAAGATGTTCGATTAATTGATACACGTTTATAAAAAGTAAAACACACATTATTTATTTCATTGATTTATTTTTGTTTGTCTTGAAGATAAAATAGGCGTAATTTCTTTTAGACCATTCAGGCGTCCAGGGTTAATTCACATTCAAACCGCTACACAAGAGATCTTAGCATAGCTTCTTGAAAAGGATTCTTCCTATTGTTGGATGCTTTGTGATTTTCACACCTTCGTCCATTGTTCTCAAAACGTGCTAGACGGCGTAATTGACGAATATTGATCCCAGTCAGGTTCAACGGGTCGAAGTAGCTATTATTAAACTTCAACCATACACCAACACTTCTATGCAGTACATGATAGACGTGCAGGCATATTATGGCCCGATTATGGCCCACTCTAGACCCTTGCATGAAATCACCCGAAATCACTCAAATATGAGTTACAAGTATGCAGTGACTATATTTCTTAGTTTTTAAGGATCAAGGTATATAAAATTTACTTCAACTCCTTATAGCACCTCAAAACAAGTTTGAAACATGTCCTGATCATTCGTTCATTAATCTGAGATGTTTGTGACTTCTCTTTTATTGTATTTCCTTTTCGCAGTTGACGGAATATGAATGCTTCTATATTTCCTAGAGAGTTTATAACGAAAGGTGTATAAAATATATTTAACTCATCAGCACCTCTCGGTGAAAAGAAAGTAAAGAGAAGTCACAAACATCTTAGATTAAGGAACGAATGATCAGGACATGTTTCAAATTTGATTTGAGGTGCAAGGAGTTAAAATATATTTTATATACCTTTCTTTATGAGCTCTTTATTGGTGTGTTGCAAGAAACTTGCGATCAATTGCACGTCTATTCTTGGTCCCTAAATCAATCACTATTATGTCTTGTAATTAATTGCAAATTATAGTAATTGATTGTTAATTTGCGCCCTTAAACACGAAGTTAATACCATGGTCACATTTGATCTACGGGGGCCGTACGGCGAGTCGAAAACAGCATTCATTCATTATTCATTTTTATTCAAGCCACCTGTGTCATGTATGTATAGCTAGTACCAAAGAAAAATGTTAAACAGCTGTTTTCAACTCGCCGTCGTAGAGTAAATGTGACCAAGGTATTAATCTGGTTTGCTCAGCTAACGTTGTAAAAATCAGTTGTGAAATTGTAACAGAATATTTGCAATACTTTCTTGCAACACCCACTAAGAAATATATATATGAAACATTATTCCGACAACGGCAGAAGGTTATAAAATAGAAGTCATAAACATCTCAGATTAATTAACGAATGATCAGGACATGTTTCAAAATTGTTTTGAGATGCTAAAGAGTGAAAATAATACTTTTCGATATGAACTCTCAAAGAAAGATAAATGAAGCACTATTCCGAGAAAAGCAAATAGGAAACAAAATAAAAGAGAATTCACGATTTTAATCAGGAACATCTCAGATTAATGAACGAATGACCAGGATATGTTTCAAAATTGCTTTGAGATGCTAAGGAGTTAACATATATTTTATATACTTTTTGTTATGAACTCTCTCAGAAATATAAAAGAAACCTTCCGACAGCGGCAAAAGGAAATAAAATAGAAGTCAAAAACATCTCAGATTTGATGAACGAATGATCAGGACATGTTTCAAAATTGTTTTTGAGATGCTAAGGAGTTAAGATACTTGATTTACCTTTTGTTACTCTCTATAGACATGATAGAAATAGAAAACATTATTCTGACAACGGCGAAAAGGATATTAAAAGAGAAGTCACCGTGATGTTCCCCCTCCTTTTGTGTTTAAATATCACGCAATGAGCCAATAATGCCAGAGCACAATCATAAACAAATCATGTTGGTGTTACCATGATATGACCTGGACATCTTGCTCTTCGAAATTTCAGAGCATCTATGTCATCCGCGGGTAGGATTACTTCTCCCTTACTGCATAGCATACTTGTCTTCTACTCTGTTTTTAATGCTGCTGAATCTTTTTTCTATCAAATCTGATTATACCGAAGTAGGCATTTGTTATTTTCTTTTTATAATGCAATTTAACATCCACGCTTCGAGCGGGAAGAAAAATTATTTAAAATTTGCGCGCTCTGCAAGTGTTATACACTTCGCGTGCAATCATCGCCCCCCCCCCACAAATAAATCCCGGCTACGATAGTACTACACCATCAAATGGATCTTGAAGACTTGACAGAAACAGGGGCCGCGGATGCAGCTTCCGCCAATAAGGGGGGGGGGGGTATTTTCATCCATTTCGCTGAACTGCAGGTAAAAGCTGATTTTTTGTGGTTTCTTTGAACAGTTCAAGATGTAGCCGCGATAGTTACTTTTATTGCTTTATTCTTACATGTTACAAGTTCATGGTTGATTGTCGCCATGTAGAACGTCTGCTTCAAAATTATTAACTTAAGCAAATTTCAAAATTCCTTTGCCCGAAAGCCTGGGATCCTTTGCCCCATCTTCCCCTATAACTTAACCTTTTTTGTGTGTAAGAATAAAGCTTAGTAACTGTCAGAGAGCTCAAAGAAATTAACTAACAAATTACTGTATATCACACAAATAAGAGTGAGCTAAAATATTGGGGAAATATGTCGTTTGCCCTGGAAATTAAACATTGTAATGAGCACTGTTTGTGCCGAAGATGATTGTGTATCACGGTTTGTATCTCAGCAAATAAAAAATATAGCGCAAATCGTTAGCTGAAGTTATATATACTGGTCTGCTTACAGTGTGACTCATGAAGATGACATAGTTCAGCTCGAGCTGAAAATGATAGATCTGATCTGCAACATGGAAATCTTTTCCAATAAGTTATACGAGCGCAAAGCAGGAGCTGATTTTTTTTTCATCCTGATCTGGGGACAAATTAAAGGACTATATCTTTATGCATCTCGCTATTTATTGTGTCATTCTCTTGTGGTTTCTCAAGTCGTATTACTTTCTGTGTATTTATTATCTTTATGCGTGTGTCCCCCTCGCTTTGCAAATCTCTCGTACAACATCACATAACATCACAACACAGAGGTACAACACCCGCGTATTATCTTGTATCCACTAGCACTGGAGGATCCCGGGGAGGGGGCACAGACAACCCTTGCCCCGCCCCCCGCCCCCACTTTCGAGAAGCACAATTAAAATTTGTAATGTAAAAATGCCGTGAAAACAAAAATGTGGCCTCCTTTGAAATTGAATATTTCATTTTTTTTATTTATTCCTGCTTCAGCTTGTCAAAATTTTTCTGAGACGAAGTGATATAAATAAGGGTTGAAAACCTTTTTTATCATGTTATTTTTATTTCTTATTTTTGCTCTTGGACAAAATGTCTTTTAGGTTGAAAACAAACTACACGCATTTAAAGAAAGTGAAACACGATAAGACAAATGAGAATTCTTAAAAAGTGACACCAGTTAAAACGAGTATATTAATGAATCATGGGGAAAACAACTCCAAATCAGAACGGATCGAGCATTCTCATGATGGCACGAAAAGACGAGAATTCTGGCAACTCTGAGGTCTGGTCAAACCAAGTCACCTCCTCCGAGACTTCTTCAGTTTGTTGACTTGTCAACTAGCGCACCGTTAATCAACCCAAATCGACACCCTTGGATTTCCTGGATTTCGATCTCCAAGAGGGTGGTAAATTTCAAGATATTTACACGAGGTTTTAGTAAAACATCGGCGCGCCGATTCATCTTATTATGACAATCTTCATGATTATTGCGCTATTATCGCGTTCGCTATCGCAATAATAATGCGACGTAAGTATACGAGGTACTTTTTTTTTGGTTTTTGTTTGATATCCTTCCGCGCTGGCAATAACGCGCGTGAACGTTAATGAAAAAATAAACGCATAACGGGCCGGTGCGGCGTTACGTGCGTTAAGGGTGTCAACTTTATTTTGGGCGATACTGTATGTACCTCAGTTCGGCTATGAATTCTTGATACATGTACATGTATCTCATTTCAAATATGATTTTTTTGTCCTCATTTCAGCTAATTTTATTCTTTTTTTCTCAATTCTTTTACCTTAATATTTTGGTTATAGATTCTTTAACCTCATATTGAACAGAATGTATATTTCCATAATATGATTTCACTCTTGTTTCTCCTCAATTTGGCAGAATGGTCCTTTTGAGTTGACGTCACCTATCCTGAACAAGTTCAATAAATCTTTATGGCTTACAACAGCAATAGAAGTTGACGATACGTCAGGTAAGTGAGCTACATGTACATAAATTGTGGCATTTTAAAATCAATGTGTAGTGTTATTGTTGACAGTGTTGGTGTAGAGAGCATATTTGATTTGGCGCATTTCAATGTTGTAGGAGATTACAAATCAAGTTATACATGTACATATATGTCACATCAATGTTAAGTGTTCATGTTGATATTTGAGAGTAAATTAGATGGCCCCACCTAGCTCCAACATGCAGAGACAATATTGGAATATTTCAATAATTTTTTTTTCTGCAAAGTTGTCAGATCTGACAACTTTCCTTGACTTTGATTGGCTAAGAAACACTAATAATTATTAATTAATATATATAACATCCTTTAATTAAATCGTCGGAGCAGGGGTGAGACTGGGGAAAAGAGGAGGAAGAGGATGATGGGAAGATGGGGTAGGAGAAGGAAGGGGAGAATGAGATGGTGGAGGGGAGAAGAAAGACAAGGAAAATCTTGAAGAAGAAGAAATAGGGAAGAAGGAGGACAGAAGATTAAGAATAGGAAGAATAAAAGAACAATGAGAAAAAAGAAGAGAGAAAGAAGGACAGAAAAAAAAAGAAGTAAGAAAACAAAAAGATGAGGGGAAAAAACAACAGATTTTGAAGAAGAAGATGCAGCAAAGAATAAGGAGGAGGAAAAGGAGAAGAAAGAGGAGGAGAAGAATGAGGAGGAAATAGGAGGAGAGAGGGAAATGGATGAGGAGGAAAATAGGAAGAAAACTATAAAGGATAAGGATGAGCACTACAGGGTTAAGAGTCAGAATCAGAGGTTTGACACTTTGAATAAATTTTGAAAATAAAGAAGAAAAAAAATATAAACTGGATTTATTTCCTCATTCCAGCGGAAACTTTTCAGAAACCATTCAATGTAAGCATCATGCTCCGAGGCGTAGCCCAGGACAGCAGCCAAGAAAAACTCAATAGCGCCCCTTACAACAGAACAAGAAAACTCAGCTGTGAAAAGGTAAGCAGATCATCCGACCCTTCTGATTTACCTTGTAAGGAGAAAACTCTTTCACTGCCATAATCCTTATCATGGGTTTTCCTACTCGATTACATTACATCTAATTTTACTTCACAGTCATATAGGCAATTTAAAGGGGAAGTTCACCCTGAAGAAAACTTTGTTGCAAAAATGGCAGAAAAAATAGTAAAAAATATTGGTGAAGGTTTGAGGAAAATCCGTTAAAGAGTAAGAAAGTTATTAGAGTTCAAAGTTTTGGATTTGTGACGTCATAAACGAGCAGCTGCCCCATGTGTTATGTAATATAAAATGCATGAATTTCAAATTTTGCATGGTTCCTGATGACTTAATTTTGTTTTGTATTCATGATCGGGTGTGAAATAATTTGTCCATTGATATACAAAAGGTACAGTGAAAACCATTTTCAATTTTCTGAGAAAATGACATTTTATTGATTTTTTACCATTCGCTATGTAGGAATGCTGCTCGCATATGACGTCACAAATCAAGTAATTGAAATTCTAATAACTTTTTAATTATTTGATGAATTTTTCTCTAACCTTCGGCAATATTTTTTATTATTTTTTCTGCTATTTTTACAATAAAGTTTTTGTCAGGGTGAACTTCCCCTTTAATTTTTCTTCTACATTTTAATACTTGTATATTTTGAGCAAAGTTATCCCAATTATTTAAGGTGGAATTTCTTGGCCGAAGACTGTTTCACTCTGGAGTTCAAAATCACTTATTACAGTCAACTTTGTGTTAAGGCAACATATCCTGCCATGCTTACCTACATATGTAATAATGCTAGAAATCGGCTTGATAAGGTGAAATATGTATGATAGACATTTATATAGCGCCATCTGTTTAGAAATAATCTATTCCGAAGTGCATTGATATTATTGGTACCCCAGCTTTTAATAGCTCAAATTTCAGCGCTCAGTGCTTTTAGAAATTAATCCGGCCGGGTACAACAATTCACCTCACTTGGGTTTAGTGCAGCACAATGTGGGTGAATTTCTTGCTGAAGGAAAACATGCCATGGCTGGGCATCAAACCAACATTCTTGTGATTGAAAGACGAGAGTCATAACGACAACGCCCCTACCATCTCGTCAAGGTGATGGTACATGTAATTTAACTCATTGAGTGCTTCTTGCACGCTACGTATCCTACTATAACATGCCACACTCGTGCTCGCACGCCTACTACTGATTGCTTTGTGCTTGCATTGTTTCCTACCCTCGCCTGCTTCGTGCATGACTGCGCACATTCGGAATAACAATCATTGTTACGCCGATTTGCATTGTATTGCGCATCGCATGCACGCCGTAATTAGCACTATTGTGTGCAGTGTGAACTATGCTTTCTGACAGATAAACGTACTCACGCGGTTTACATTCGACTTTTTCGAGTATTTCTACATTTTTTACAAGATATGACTCCGCCTCTGAGAGAGAAGAGACCTAGGTTTTTGATCCATACAAAACACTCCACAAAATGGAACTACTTGATACAACTCATATTTTAGTGGTAAAGATAATAACCAATCCACATAATGAGGACATCATTATAAGGGGTATGAAATTTCCTACAACTTTACTGCACATTATTTTGTGGATAAACTAATCGTTAGAGAGTTACAAGCAATTGTAATCATGACTATTGGAAGGAGAGAATACGACTCGTGATCCCAAAATCAATGTGGCACAGGGGGGTTTTGTGGCTGGCACAGGGGATTAGCATCGGATTAGCACTGTGGCATTGGCTTAGTAGTGTGCGTGGCATGTTAAGAGTTAAAGCTTCTGTCAGAAGCTTAGACCTGTATGAGGAGGGATGCAAGTGTTCCAAAAAATTTATGAAAAGTAGAATGGGATGTGTGAAAATACATGTACGCACTGGTGTAAATTCAAGCGATGAATCAATTGTTCAGTGGGAAGTGGGTGATCTATTGTTTCACCCCCCCCCCCTCCCCATCTTGAATGGTACATGTATTATGTCATACGTCCATGCATGTAGTGGCATATATCCCAGTACATGCATGGGCTTATGAAAGTGAAAATATGTATTTTCCCCCGTGATTAATTGAGATCAGTCATGACTTCAAGATGAATTTGAGGTACAGTAGGCCTGACCCCTGCGATAGTCATGCTGGTACTAAGAGGATAAATAGGATGAAAGCTAAGAAGATTATGATGAAATGTACATGACCTGAATTGACAATCTTAACAAAATAAGAAATGAGGATTTATGATATCTAATGATTCTTTCTCTCTTGTTCCCACTCTTGAATAGGGCTATTGCACCGAGCTGCTGCTGCTCCATTTAACAACCTTGAAATACTCCACTTACATCGTCACTGTGACTTTCCAGGGATTAGAAAAGCTCCATGTTACTGCAATCAATTTCTATGTAAGTGGCCTTTTGGCGATTAATTACCTTGCTATTGAGTTACCTTTGCTGAATTTTTAGAGCACTGTCCGTGTGTCCCGTAACACAAAGCCTGGCAATGATCGTAGAAGTTTTTTTGAACGATCTATTGCATTGGCTACAAAGTTCAATTAATTGTGAAAATCAAGCGTACAGATAATCACTAACTTTTGTGTGTACAGGACAGCACGTCCTGGCTGGTGTTTCATAAATATGTTCATAAAGCTGCCTTTAGAATTATGCATGAATTCAGACCTGCGAACCAGTACGTTTTAAGGGTATGTACAATGTCGTAAGTTTTTGCAACCAACATACAGCAGTACTTTTTTATTCAACATTTTATTTGTTTACTTTTTACAAAATCGTAATTTATATCTATATGTCTCTATTTCATAAAACGTACACAAATATGGTTATTAGATCCATGTAATTTCAGAAAACTTTTGTTTTTTTCAATCATTTTGTTAAAACCAGGGTGAAGATATACACATGTTTCAATGAGCAGTGCAAATTTTAGCTTGCATGCTGCTTGAGCACCGCGATGAGCGAGTACGTCACACATATTATTATATAATACAGTTTTTCATTCCCAGAGGTTAGCAGGTCTGTGAATTTACACACAACTGGATCATATTCCTAATTGCTATTCAGCTTC